>NW_009945638.1:0-44928 GCF_000696875.1 Nestor notabilis
CGCACCGGGGACACCGGCTCAACCCGCGCTCGGGAGAGCGGCTGACAATGGGAGCGCAGGGAAGCTCGACCCCCCCTTCCCCCGCTGTCACACCGCACATGCAGAGAGAAAGGAGGGGGAAAAAAAAAGGAACGACATCGCGGCAGGATGAGAGAGGAGAACAGAAACCTCCACCCAGCCCGGGAAAGGCACGGAGCTATACGTTTCACGAGCTATTTGATGTCTATCTCCAGGTTCGGGTGTTTTTTTTGGGGGGCCCTGTTAATTTAATTTTACGGTTCTAATTAAAAGGTGTACGTCCCCTTTTAAAAACAACAACGGCACGACACAACAATGCTGCTGCCCACATAAATAACATCTCCTGCCCATAACGTAATCCTCTTCGGGTTGCATCCAGTTAAAAACAAGTAACAAAGTCTTCCATCAGCATAACTTTATCACTGCAGCTTTTAAAGCCTTGTTAGGGAAGGTTGCTCTAACCCTCCTGCCCTCCCTACCTCCTGCACTACTCCAATTCAGCAAGAGAAATTCCTAGTAAAGCCCACTTCAACAATCAGTTCAAGACATGTACAGGTCTAGAGGGGCTTATAAATTACACCGGAGTATTCTCTGAAATGTTCTTGTAAGTTAAAAACGTTCCAAACCTTCCAATTTCCAGGGCTGTGTGATTATTTTAATCTTATATTTTTATGCCATGGAACTAGATAATGAGTTTTGTTTGTTTGTTTAAACAAAAGGACACACAAAATCCCCAGAGGTATTCAAAATGTTAAGGAGCTGTAAATACAAACATATAAGCAAACTAAAGCTCTCCCCTCCCACACGTCTGAACAATCCCCTTCTAGTGAGTGATGGTTTATTAAATTTTCCATGCTGTGCTGAATATCAATTTAATGTGCATTTTGGAATGTAATGACTTACACAGATATGCACCCCGTATTACATTCCTAATGCAATATTGACAGAAATGCTGGCAATCGACCTTTACAAAACGTTAGCATCATCAAAGAAGTGTGATGACCCTGCTTTATATTGTTCTATACTTCTCCAGGAAAAAAAAGAGTCCGTGGATGCTTTATGGTGACAGAGTCTGTGATATTTCAGTGAGATCTCTTCCTTCTTTTTACCACTATTTCCTAAGGGTTAAAAAACAGTTATCTAGTCCCACCGATGGTGACCACACCACACTGAATTTAGCAGAGCACAGTCTGTTTTCTGTGCTCAGACCTAGCTGCTCAACCAGCATTTAGGAAATAGTCTTAACTTTCAAACTGAAGTTCATAGTTGAAAATGCGGGTGTCAGTATGGTTCTAATTAAAACATAGAGACTCTTGCAGAACAAGGGTTGGTGCTGTGGTAAGGCGAGGGCTAAAATTCTGTCACTGCTGCTTTCATTGCTTAATGTTCACACACCAGTGGAAAAGAAGGGGCTTTTCCCCTCTCCTCTTTAACAAATTCTTTTGCTTCCTGAACTTAATTCATTAATTCCTTGGCATTGTATCTGCCAGATTCAGCAATTCTATTGATCAGCAGCATTGTTAAGAAAATAAAATAAAAAAAATAATGTTGATTTTGGTCATTCCCACACTTGTTATCCTGAGCATTTTCATGCTCCAGGCAGTGGATTAGAGCTCCAAAATGACAAGAGACGCCTGTCTGTTTTCCATGGATTAGTCGCTACAGACATTCACTCTGCAAAGGAATTCATGTCACTTTGAGATTATTTGGGGAATTGGCCTAATGAATTATCCTTTTGTATTGAGCAAACAATTAGAAACAAAACACAAAAGTTGCACCATATTCAGGACCTTATAAAGCACATCATTTTACAATGATGTTGTTACACTCGATTTACTTCTAGTTGCATAAGGAAGGCACAACTACTTTTTTTTCTTATAAGGAAAAGGGAGTATGAAGCTAGAATTCTATCTTTCTCATGTAGGATGAATGTGTAACACTTCAGACTAATTTACAGCAGCCAAATAAACAAATCATGGTCCCCAGTCAGTATATATTTTGCCCAGAAAAGATATGGATTAGATACAATGAGTACTAACTTATCCAAGATTGCATCTGAGAAATAAAATACAGCATCATTTTAGGACAGTTAAGAGATGCTTTTTTGCATCCTTCATGTGAGAGACCACTTAGCTTTTGCCTTCCTCTGTGGGATATACCAGTCTAAAGACACAGAGAAGGGTAAAAACTGATCCTGTGGGTTGTCCTTCTGCTATTTATCTCTCAGTAGTGCTAATCAGCTAGTCAGGAGAGCATATGCTACACCCCCTTAAAAGGAGAGGGGCAATGGCAGCACTTCAGTGGTGCTTGAAGAAGCTTTATATCTCAAAGACACCCATTGCCATATGTTGCTTCTGCCAAGGCAAAACTGGGCTCTGCTTGGAAGGAATGATTTGGCCAACACTCCTATGGCCAGTGCCAGAAATGTCAACTCTGGGAATTTAGGGTGGGCAACATCTCACTTTCAAATAACAATCTATTCACCTTTTTTCTTTGGTCTTTTGAAAGCGATCTAGCTGCTGAGTTTAGAGAGAAAGAAAAAGTAAGTCCAAACTCTTCTCAGTTCTTCAAACAATACCCTTCTTCCCTGAAGAAAAGAAGACCACAGTTACTGGCTTAATTAATTATTCCATCATTGCTCAGCAAGTTCAAAAGGAATAGCAGTTCTGCATCTTTTCACATATTTTTTGCAGGTTTTATTTTTATTTTCTGTAAGGGCATTTATATGACATTCTATATAGTGTTTTATGCCTCAAAACCCAGATATAGTCACTTGTGGGCTCTGTTTAACATTTCTGGTCTCACGCTGTGAGGCATTATGATTTGGAGTTTTTTATATCACCCTTCAATATGTGCAGCAACTTCACATTGATAGATCCTCAAAAAGTTATACTTCGATATGTCTGGGCTTTCACTGTTGACCATCCATGCAGAATTACTCTTTCAATCACAAGCTGGCATCATTTGGTGTTTCTTGTTATTGTATTACTTGACTCATGATTACTTCAAACCTTCTTGCTGCTGCTGTGATTTTTATGCTTAAAAGCTCTCGAAAGCTTAACTGCTCTAAGAAAGTCTTTAGTGTGCTTTAAAAAAGTACTTATGTTTTCAGAATAATTTCCTGTGTTTTAGATGAGTCATTGCTTGTTTACGTTGATGTGATCAGGTCCTTCTCAGAACTACACAGGAATTACCAGAATCCTTTTTTGATATGCAGTACTAATCCAGTAATTTTTGAAGGAAAGATTTTTTGGCTTGACTGTGGAATTTCTGGTTAAAATCAGAGCAAGAAAAAAACTCCTCACAATCTGTATCTGATTGCTAAAGACCTCCCTGGAGAATACACTCCTGTAGGAAATGTGAAATCTTAACTCGGATATACTCCCTGCTATTTTCTTCCATAGCAGGTGAATTGCTTGATAAGCAGAATATTTACAAATCTACAAAGGGTCCCTTTGAAATTGCTCCTGTTGAATACTTAATGATACTTTTAATGTCCTTTAGAATAACTGAATAATTACTAGCCAAAAAGGAGTCTCAGTCTACAGCCCAATTATAAATGCATTTGTCATACGATGTGTAAGAGACCTAGGATGCAGTTTCACAACATATTGACTTCAGAAGCAAAATCCGATTTAAGAATATCCAGACACCATCTACCACATTTTGCTTTTATGTCACAGACTGATGCTCTTTTATTTGGGACACTACAAACTTGTTGTAGGTACATACTAGAAACACGGTGAAAAGAATGTTTAAAACTAATCCTTGTGGCCATATGAGAGGGGTTGTTTTTCACACAGATGCAGTGCATGCACCAGTTAATGGAGTAGAAAGAACTGTGAACTGGCTTTGGGGAACAGCAGCAATACAGAGGAACTTCAGATGTTCGCCTCAATTCTGAAGGCAACATGTCATGAAGCTCTACCTTCAGGTTCAAGTCCTTTGCCTCATTCAGACAGGAATCTAAATCTGAATCTATTTTGCATAAAGCTTAATGCTGACACAGTTGTTCTCTGTAAGAGGAAACCTATAAAAGACCTATATGGTGAAGAAAAATGCTTCTGATATCCAGACGTGCTGAACTGAGTTTCAGCTATTGTTTTTATAATGTTGATGATTACCACATTAGCTGAAGAGGTTATAAATAGCTACTTCCACCTGGATTTTAAAGGATTCAAAATTCTGTGGAATCTTACTTTTTAAGTTCCAAAGCAATCCAGAGCAAAGTTACTTAAAATACATCATCAAAAAAGGAGTTGAAGGTGTAGAGTTTAACATTTTATCAAACTGGAATTGCCAAAATCGTGGGCTTTTATCTAGATCTGGAAATGTTCTTGCTGTTGGAAATCTAGACATGTATTGCCTCAGAGCTCCCACGGGCTACGTTGCATTTGGTAGCCTTATTCAAATCTGAATCTACATGAATCCATAACATTTCTTATTATCACATGTGACTGGGTTACTAACTACACCAGTTACTATCTGCATTGTCTCAGTAATGCTACATCTTACCATCTTGTCACAATCAACGTTTCCTTCATTTCTCAGGACTAATGAGACTGATATGTGATGCTTGTACTTTTGGCAGTATAATGGGATCTGTATCAGTATGATGTGTTTTATTCAAAATGCTTTCTGGTCTGTTAAACACCTCATCAAATTCTTCAAAAATGTTCTTTGCATCCTGTTCCGTAGACAGGTTATATGCCTGTCTGAACAGCAGCATTTTCAGATTGCTCTTCAAACCTAAACAAACCTTTTCTATTCCCTTGGCCTCTGCTGCCTGATGTTCATCTCATACGCAAATGTGTGCCAACTGTGACACCCAGAGCCACAGTAAGAAACCCACCTGTATAGCTCAGTGCCAGGCATGTGAGTTATGAAAAGCTTATTTTCCTCAGCTCCTGATATGGGTCAGTAGCTTCTGTTTCCAATGGATTAGCTCTGGGGTACTCATCCAAATTGAACAAAACTTTCAAGTCTATTAACTTTCAAGTACAGAGACTTCTGTCCCTCTGATCGCTTATGTTTATTGGCTGTTAGGCCTTCATTGAGGAAATACTGGCAAGGACGTATGTTTTTTTACAGGAGATGAGGGAAATGCAAAGAAATATTTCATGTTCTAATTCTTCAGAGAAAAGCCAATTTAAGAAAAAATCATTATAAAGGGGAAAACAAAGCAACAGCGGCCATGAAACTCTTGGCTCCTGAATCCTATTCCAGGCCTGATGTGTTGAACTTTATTGAGGGAAGTCTAATCAAGCCGGAAGGTCTCCTCTCAAATGACTGGCTGCAGAATGACTTGCTCCTCTAACCCAACAGATTTAATGATTAGTGGATGTCTGAAAAGGTAGATAATAAACTGGGCCTGTCCTTTTCCCCGCTGCTGGCTGAAGAGCCAAGTTGCAAGGTGTATTACATATAAATTCATTACAAATTCAGTTACTTCAGTGTTCAAATCCAATTTTGGCTTTATCACCCACATTTTTCAAAATTGGAACAAGTGCTGATACATAAAATATTTTCCTGCACAAAGCCCAAGGAACTGCTATGACTCAGAAGAATAGGATATAAATCAATATCAAAATAGGGTTTTCAGGATTTCCTACTTGTCTTTGAAAGTCCTCTTATGTTCCAATTGGCATTTTTAGACCCCTGTATACTTTTCGAGGTCTGATCCTAAAGGATTTGCTCAGGGCCACACACTAAGACATTAAAATGACAAGAAATTGATCCTGGTTTCTCACGGACAGTGCCAACAGTCACATCTTTACCTCTTCATTTGTCATAGTATGCAAGTCATTCCTGTCAGCCCTAAAAGTCCCTCCTTATCACTCCGTATACAGAAAATCCCCAGTTCTATTGTATCTGGGATCCATCATGGCCAACCTTTTGGCCCTCTGTAATTTTGCTTGGTAAACCTTTACTGCCAACTGTCAAAGACTTGAAAGACACAACACTATCTTGTGTGCCACCCATTCATCACAGGCTTTTAAAATAGTTCAGGTGAACTGCAGCAAACCAAAAACTGAGAGCGTACGCAACATCTGCTGTGATCATTGTTCTTTTTTGGACCTTTCTGCTTCTCTCTCTGTTGTTGAGGGTTTTTTTTTTGGTTTGTTTGCCTTTATTTTTTTTCTTCTTCTTCTTGTGTTGAGTGGTTCATTACTGTAAGACCAAGCAAACCGTAACCGGCTGTCATTTTCATGCATGTGCCCTATTTGGCTTTTTAGACTGAACAAACTTTTTAATGAGGATGTTTTTTTCATAGACGAATTCCAAGTCTGACTCTGCTGAACAGAGTGTGTGGGTGCAAATTGCCTTTGGAAGACTAAACAGTATCACACAAAATATAGGAGCTAAAGAGTCAGTTTATGGCTTCTGATGCCAAAACTGATAGCTATTTAATCACTACTCAGATAGTCCGTGGAAACTGGGAATCGTAGGTAAACTGTGATAGCTTAGGAAAACTCCGTTGAACTTTCAATAATTTGACCCCTGTGAATGCTTTTAGAGTCAGCAGTGTGCAGAAGCGTGTGCTAGAAGAGAAGGGTGGAATTCAAAGAAAAACAAGCTCTAAGAAAGCATTAAGTAACTCTCTCTTTTCCTCTCAGAATCCCCAGTGAATAGGGATTTCAGAGGGGAGGGGAACTCTATCCCTCCTCTGGATTGAATTTGTAACTGTTTCAGAAAAGCTTTCCCTAATTTGTTTCTCTGACATCAGAGTTCATGATATTTTAGGCAGGTAAATAAAGACACAGGAAAGAAAGATTCCTTCTGTCTTCTAAAGTGTTGAAATCTGAAAGTTAGGATGGAGCTGAACCAGTCAGTCACATAAATCTCATCTGTGGAGATTCAAACGTAGGTTGAATGCATGAGCACACATACACCATTAGAGCAGTTCTCTAGTAAAATAACTGAAAACACATCTTGCTTTCTGTTTCTCAGGCATTCTAGAAACATTTCAAATACTTTCCTACTTTGACATTTGTGGGTGCATATAGAGAACATAACTACAAAGAGCATCAGATAATAAACCACACATCTCTGAGTGTGTGTTTTTTCCACCAGGCATGTGGGCTTGCTGAAAGTGCAGTCAAACCTAAGTTTAACAGTTGCAGTCCATCTCCCCTCTTTTCTCTTATCTCCAAGCAGGGTATGAAGCAGAAGTTTCAGAGCTCAGAGCTCCCTGGAGCACCTCACCCAGTGACTGAGGACTATTGGCAGTGGTAAAGGTGGTAAAAGTGGTAAAGGAAACATATGGTCAGTTGTGGGGAGGAGAGCTGCACTGTGGCAGCCTGACACCCTGCTGGAGACCATATGATAATGGGGATCTGCTGACACTGTATAATATCTTTCTGCACTCCTGCGCCATTCCCTGTACCTGAGGGGAAGGAAAGACAAAGAAGCTGGTATTGCCAGTAAATATTTCCTATGACAATGGAAATTCTCAATTCTGGACCAGAATTAGCTACTAAGCAACACCTTAGTGACATGTGATCAGACTAAGAAGGAAAACATTAATATACTAATAAGATAGGTATTCTGCACATGCCAAATAGTTTAAATAGAACATATTTTATGTTATACCAAAATATTAATCGAAAAAGGTTGGCCTCATACATGCACACTCTTTATCTATTTATATATATGCACACAAAGACAATACATGCTGTATATAGATTGTATAACATAAATTAGCATAATTAGCCATCTTCATTTTCCCTGGCATTTCACACTGTCTCACAGATGGATCCATCAGGTTTTCTTTTTTGTTGTTGTTTTTTCTTTCTGTTTAAGGCTTATATGCATCATGTACTGGTTCCATGAATCTCTCAGCCAAATTTCAGTGTTTCTTAAAGCTTTACATAACAATCATATAAACTATAAATATATGTCTATGAAGGTGGCTTTCCTTCTTTTTTTTTTAATCTTTTTTTTATGTTTGTCTCTACCTTCAAGTGAAATAGAACAAGAATATGTTCATAAAGATGAAAATTCCATTGTCTATGCTGATCGGCACAGACTAGGCAGTGAGGGGGAAAAAACAAGGCATCTGTTGAATACAAATGAAGACAGCGGGTTGGTGTGTGAGCACTTAGGTTCTGAAGTTACTTGTCATTTGCTTTTGGTGGCTGAAACCTCGCTTTCCTCCTCATTCCTCTCCTCCCCCCTGCCATAGGACAAAGTTATGGGCAAAAAGGTGACTTCAAGAAGGTGATTTTACATGAAATTGCAAAAGCTGATGCACACAGGCTCAGTCATTTGAAGCAGTATTCCCCCTCAGCCCTAAGTTTACCAACGACTTTATTCTAAACACTCCCTTTTAGCTGCTGTTAAAGAGCCTTGAAACTTCTTGTGAGATGTTGCTAACGACAGGGAACAGTGTGCCGAAGCCTAGAATTAGTGTCCTTAAAGGGTTTATTATGATGGCAAAACCAACGGTTAGGAGAGCTCCCTGGTACCCAAAAGGTCTATACTGTGCTCCAGCAAAGGCGGGGGGAAGAGGGGAGGGAGGGTTTTAACAATAAATTGCGAAAATTGGAAGGAGAAGAGGAAAAAAACAGCACCCCAGACTTCAAACAAATCTTGCTCTCCATTTTTCTTCCGAGGTGTTGAACGATACATGACGTCATATGATGTGTGGTAATTCCCCCTTCTCTGTTTTGAAAGGAATAAATGGGTTCTATTTCTGAGAAAATGTATTAAAGCCAAATTTTACTGTCAGTTACCCTGATGTCGATCCCAAGCAGCAATTCAAATGCAATTCCTCTGGATTCATGCTGATGTAATGGAGAAGAGAATGTGGTGCTTGAAAAAGCAGCTGTCACCTTATGGAAAACTTTGTGAAATATCTTATTTGGAAACAAGCGTTCCTCTGTGCAGTGTATTCCCTGCACTTCTTTTCTCTCATTCTTTCTATCTGAAGACAGTTCTCTAAAACAGAATCACTGTTGTTTCTTAAGAATTTATCTACTTCTGCACTTATTCCCCACCTGACATCATAATCCTCTGTTTGTGACATAATAATCATTTTTACAATGACCAACTGTGACAGTACAAGCTGGGCTTAAAATCTGATCCGAAAAATGCATTTTACTCTGATATCTTACAAAAAGTCATATCAACTTTCAGCTCGAGAGATAATAATTTCAACCAAGTGACATCAATTAAGTTTTCATACAAGGGAGTGGTACACTTGATATAACTCTCTAGGGATAATTCCCTCTGGGGTTTTCAGTTTTACGACTTGACCTTTAAAAATATTTCCACTCTCTACCCAATGCTTGGTAATGCAAGTCTAATGATTTTGCTGAAGCAGAAAACATTATGTATACTATTTGATCCAGTTTCCCACAGGAGTTAAAAGTCGCAACAAGCAGAAGATTAAGAAAAGGAAAATCAAATGCAAATATATTTCTCATTAATTCTTCAATGAATTTCAGATTCCATAATGATTTATGAGAATAACCTGAAAAGCAACATCCTTTTTGACAAGTGCTGAGTGAGTACCCTTCTAAAGTTTGCAGTCTTATGTTTGAGGATACTGTTGCATCCCAGTTTTGCTCTGAAATTCAGTGGTTTCTCTGTTCATCCTACCATCTTTGGCAGCTTTAGCTGGAGTTATTCATAGGTTTCAAATTATGCACATGCTTTGCTGGATCAGCGCCCATATCTGTTGAAATTTTGCTATGAGTAGGACAGCCAGCACAATCCAGAATCAGGGAGTGCCAATTTTTGTTCTTCAGCGTACTCCAAACTTTAAGGAATGACCTCTGGGAAAAATAAGAATCTAAGGAAACAGCTTATGAGATGCTGTGTAGCCTGAAACTTCTCTTCTTGACAGCTAAAAACACTCAAAAAATGTTAGACTATGCCTAAACTTAAGCCTAGTGGCTAACTCAGACAGATGCAGGACCAAGATTTTGAGAGTCTGAAAGTTACATGGTAATGAAGACCATTATACAGAGATTTGAGCTGTAATTTAACAGACAGGTTGAAGAAATAAACTAATATTTTGTGAATATTCTCTACAACAATTGCTATTTTAAAGTCATAATCTCTCATTAAAGAGCTCAGAAGTTCTCACCTTTCCACAAGTTTTGTTTTCCTAAGTCAAGAGAACTCTGGCTGGTGAAGGATTTATTTTCCTCTCAGTAAAATGTCCTGCTGTGGTAAAAGGTTCCATTTGGAGTGCCCAGCTATAGAACTGTAAAAGCAAATTTCTCTATCATCTCCTTGCAAGCCATGTGCACACAAGATGAGTCTTTTATACCGTAAGATGGATGTCTGATGACATGAATTAGTATATAGCATGTGTTGCTTTGGAAAACTTTGTTTAATACTAAACACTGGTTGATGATACTCTAGTGATACCACATTACTAAACTGATTATGAAAGTACCGCAACCACATCATGGATAAAGTTATTATCCATTCTGGATGCCACACCAATGCCTTACCATGCAAATCCATCCTAGATTTATTGATCGTGAATTATTGTATATGTGAAATAAATTAGTTGGAGAAAGAAGCATATCTTTATGGTTTTCAGCACATCTCCTGTGGAAACAACAAGAAAAATGCAAAGCCTATTTCACTAATCTCTTCCAACATTCTGTATATGCAACAGCCACTGGCTCAAAAGCCATATTTCTTCACTGATCACGTTTTCAAGACTCCCAAAAGAAAACTTTCAGAGTACAGTTTGATAGGGACTGTTAACTTATTTGCTTGCTTCTACGTGTCTTTTTTTTTTCAATGTATTATATAGCTCAATTACTGCAAAGGATAAGTTTGAGATGGTTACTGTTGTTATTGCATGAAATTGATCTGGGCTCCAGCCAAACGCAAGTCTCATTAAGATGGAGACATTCAGATGAAAATTAAGACCCTTCTAATGAAATATGTTGGAGGATTTAGTTACAAGTGGCAGGACACATTACCTTATTTATCTAGCTGTGCTTGCATGACTTGCTAGGCCAGCAGTTATGACAAACGTTCTTTGCGCAACCTATTTTCAAGACTATTTCCATTAAAAGTAACATGATTGAGTACACTGCTTTGCTCATAGTTGAGATATGCTTCAATGTTTATATCAAACCAATTAAACTGTGTTGTTTTAAAGTAATAAAAATGTTTCTTTAATTGCCACATGTTCTTCTTTGCCATTTTCAAATCTGGAGATGAGGAAATAGTTTGCAAGCTTTCTGTGCACGCTATTCCATCCTCATGCAGCTGACCTTTAAATTTTAACTTGCATTGATTTATATGACAAAATATCCTAGATATTTTTTTCTATGTGTGTAATTGTACTGCTTTCTAACCTCCTTGTAATATATAGAATAAAGATATCTACAATGATATTGTTGTTGTTGTTGTTATTATTGTTATTTCAGGCATTTTTCTTGCTTATGCATTATCATGGTTGTACCTTGCATGTTACAGGCAAAATCACTGAGCAGCTAAGTTAAAACACTATAGTTGCAGACAATCACGTCATTAACGTACTCTTGTTGGCAGTTGAAAAATGTGTTATATAGCTCCCTTTGACACATCTGCTCTTGTGCAATATGTACCATCATCTTCATAAGCATGTATTAATTCTGAGTGTCTCCATCTGAACCAAATTAAAAGAGCCTGAATTTAAAATACTGGGCATCCTGAAAAATGTCTTTTATAGAATGTTATATTTGGAGGCAAGTAAAGTTAGCTACCACTTATGAAAACCTCTTGGAAAGCATTATTTGTGGATTTAAAGTTGGGGAATTAAACTATTTAAAATCCTATGCTATTTGGTCTCTGTGTGCAAGTAGAAAAATAAGAAAGGGTCTTCTATTCAATACCTGAAATTACAGTGAACATTTTGCTCTATGGACTTTGTTATCTTCTGTGAAACATTTTCCTTTGCATTCCTGTAAGCTGGAATACCAAAGGTCTATTCAAAGCTGGTTTGATGTAGAAGCAAGACATGGCAGGATTTAGGGCCTCAAGTTGCCTGCAAGACCATCAGGAGTGTTTGTTCACACTAAGTGGGGTGTAGCCAGTTCCTTTGAGCATCAGGTTTTAATGGCAATAATATTACCTGCCTCGAAACAGCTCTGGATGTATGGAAACAGTCCAGGGAACAGAACACGTAGATTAACACCTAGATAGATATATTTTTATTATGAAACATGAAACATCTTAAGACTACTCAGCAGTCTGTGTGTTTTGGGGCTCACGATGTAAATCTGACACATAGCACTGTGCAAGTCTAAGATGTTATGCATTGTCTTGACTGTGTGAACACTTAGCCTGTATAGTTAGTGCATGGTAGAAATGTGTGAGTTCACACCTCTGCTACCAATGCAAAAAGGACCTATGATGGGGTACCCTTCTTGTGTCTCCACCACAGAGTAACTCCGCTGCTGAGGTCTTATTTTTCTCGGTGCAGCACACCACAGAAACAATTTGTCTAGCACTGAGGTTTCTATTTGGAAATCTCAGCAGAGGCAGGAGGGAAAAGAATAGAGAAAGGAATTGACGAAAATCCCCCAAATCTAGTGAAGTTCTCTGAGTTCGGAGGCTCTTTATGTGATGGGGAAAGAAACTGAAGCTTTTCCCAGAGAATGTTATGATTAGTAATGGCATTAATGTTTGAGCTGATATTTGTACTATGTCTTGTACACTCTCCAAGAGAAAAAACTTCTTAAAGAGTCAGATGATGGGAGAAACAGAGATGAAGAGTTGAAGAAAGTTTTCCTTGAAGTGCTATAAATTCAATCCAATGTACTACATATATTAGACCATTTTGTGTCTCTGTGAGGTCTCAAGTTAATGGAGAAAAGCACAATGTCAGTATGCATACCTGTAAAGGAGGGAGATGATGATGATATTGTACTTCACATACGCTTAGAGAGAGAGTGAGAGAAAAGAGGAAGAAGGCATATGCTTTTATGAGCTGTCATATATTATTTTACAAACAACCAAGCGCCATACTGGACTGCAAACTCCACTTCTGTCCCTGTCAAATGCCCAGCTTTAGCCAGCAAAGACCTGATAGGAGATATCTACAATCATGTAACAGTAAATGGAGGGCTTTGAACTCATTTGCTTGCATGAGATAAATAACTTTAAGAGACATGGTTAATAGCATACTTATCTTGTGCAGAAGTGGAAGAGTTGGCTGTGATCCACTTCCGACTTTGAATTTTTACTACCACAGCTAGGATCAGATAAAAGCTGTTTTCAGGAACCAAGAAAATTGTGTTTGGGAGAACAGCAGGGTTCTGCCTCCCTCGTAGCAGTTGGGAGTTAGTTGAAATGCTGTAGTTTCATTTCAGCAATTTATGTTAGGACACCTCTCAGTCAGACGAAAGCCTTTGTTAGGCATGTGTAAAACAAAATATCAGCAGTGTCTGATCAGTACAGGTTAATGTTATAATGATGATAAATAAGTAACTAGAACTTCAACTCAGAACAGCCAATAATACGTGTTACAGATCCAACGGTCAGCTAAGGAATCTGGCCAAGGCAGATGGCGTTTGCCATTTAAAGGTTTTTCTAGTACTTCTTCTGGGACAACAGTTCACACTACAAAAAATTCTGTCATAACAGTGATTGTCAAAGGAAAAACAAAAACTGCACAGGCATAGAGACTGTCTTACGCTGTGTACCAGAAAATGATGCATCCACAACACAGCTTAGTGGATGGGACAAGAGTTGCTGTACACACTGCTGTATCTGTGCTGCTTCTTTCTATGTATTTTAAAGAATGTCATTCTTTGGTTAGTAATAAATTCCCTTTCAGAAACTATCTTACCTTCACCGAACTTGTTTTTGTGAAGAACATTTCACATACACCATTTTGCCTAATTTTTAAAAGTAAAGGGATTCTCCGATGTCTCTGGGACATGAAGACCACTTCAGGAGAAAAGCAAAGAATATCTTGATTCTTTATTCTTTTTTTTTTTTTCTGTACTAATTTTCTACAGTCTGTATTTCTGCTCTGTGTTTCTGCTAACCACAGGTGAACAACCTCCAGGGCAGATGAGGCAGATGGTTAAAAAAATCAACAATGGAGAAATCTCCATCTTCTACCTACACTCTTTGGAACCTGAGCTGTTTCACAACAAAGAAAGCTCTTTCAGTAATAATAGGAATTTAATCACTATTTTTGTTAGAGAAGGGTTACAGATTTTTGGATTAAATTCAGCTTTTAGTTACCTGTGTTTAAAATGTACATGATACATTTTCTCTGTGACATCTTTTTAGATGCAGACCAAAAGCCATGTGAATTGTTTGCTAATTCTATAGTGATGTGGCAAGATGGAGTACTATTTTCAGGTGGCATTTCCATATATCACCTTAATGCAATAAATAACAGTCTTTAATATATATATCATGGAAATCTGATTGCTTGAGAAAAAGCTGTCTTACAGTTTTGCTTTGAAAAACAAATGAATACTCTGCCCATTTGCTTGTGGAGATGACTGAGAAATGGATGTAAAAAATAGCAGGATTAGAAGCTTGATCCCTATTTACGCTCAGGAGAAATATGCATCTGCTATATGCAACAGCATTAGCTTTAATAAGGAACTGATATCCTGAAAAGAAGACTGTAAACAGCAGAAAAATTATCAAAGTGGTGATAAAGACTGCCATCAACACACACACCACCCCAACCCCCTCATCCCTCCCCAGTGCAATTACTTTTAATTTTTGAGGATATAGGTAAATGCCTCCTTCCAGCCACCATGGAGCTTCTGCGGCTGCCAGGAATAATCCATGTATTGCATTTAAGTATACCCAAAATGCCATGAGCATAAAGGAATCACAGGAAGTACTGGAGCCAGAGAAATCTGAAGTAACTATGAGCTAGTACATTTACAATTGAAGATAGTAGCTGAATAAGTAGGTAAATTCCTTTAGAGTTCTTAACTTGGCTTAACATAAAATATTCCCATCCTACACAGTGAGACTCACAAATGATTTGAACATACATATCTGAGCAAGAGCACAGAAGTTTTGAAGGTGAGGGAGGATTTTTCACTATAAACATAGAAGTAAACCAACGTTTTTAACTTTGGCAAAGTAATCATCAGTGATATCTGAGTTCATATATTTTGATTGCCTAAGTCTTGGCTAAGGTTTTCCCCCCAACATTGTCTTGGGGTAGTAAAATAAAGTTTGCAGTAAAAAGACAGTGAATCCCCTAGCACTCTTGTAAGAATGATGCTAAGCAAATAACATTTTTCAAGAAGCTAGCATTCACGTTGCTCTCTGCCTGCTTCCCCCGCTGTTTTCTTGGGTACATCTGAATTTATGTCCCTGCCACCACTGAGCTGATGTAGCACCAGCAGCTAAAAGGTGGGCAATGATAGGCCTTAATGCACTGCACTCATTCTCCAGATATACTGTACACTTGTCCCAGGAATATCAGATTTATTATGCAAGTGCAGAACCAAAGCACAGTGCACCCTCATTAAAATCGGCCTTCCTGACGAAAATGGATTTATAGAACACTTCTAAAATAACAATTACGTTCATTACTTCCATACTAAATGAGATGTCAGAAAGAACAACCTAAAGACTCTCAAAGAAGGTAGAGATCTAGACCAGTGCATCACCTGGGAAATTCTTCTGGCTCACAGACTTTTTCCAGCTTATCCAGGAAAAGAGAAAACATACAAAGGGGCAAGGGGTTATATGATATATTTCTTTAGGCTGTATGTAGCTGGTTTATATAACACAAGTTGTACATCTACACTATAGACAATACTAAGAACTGGCCGAGTAATGTTTTGCTTTAGAAAAACAAAATAAAACATTAGACAGCCATAACCAACAGCTCTGAGCTGTTGGAATTTTGAAAAGAAACAGAGATTGTGGTCCAAATCTGAATAACCATAATGCAGGTTCTGTATAATATATGTAACATATCCAGTGGAGACCTTAACACAACTAGGTATATGTATGTGCAGATTATAATATACCTGAAGTCATCTCTAAAATGCCTGATGCAACAAAATGTTTCCCAAATTTCTGCTGCTGCTAAATCATACAATGACATTTGTGATAAATCTTGCTGCTTAAGTTAAACTCTGAAAAAGATCTAATGGCTAGCACAGAGAAGCTTAAAGGTTTCTGAAAGTCATGGATTTATTAAGAGACCCAATAATACACAGCTACTGTGCCAGAAAGCAGAAACCTTTTTTTTTTTTCCTATGAAAGTTCTAAGAAAGGCTCTGGCAGAGTCTACTTACAGTAGTGTGATTGAAAATGATCGGCACTGGTTCATGTATCACACTAACCACACTAACCACTAACCAAAAATGAGTTTCAGTCTGCTCAAAAGGAGGCATTGACCTTAAGGAATGGAAATAAGAAGCTTTGCATTGTTCTTTCTAAGTCTTTTTATGCCCTTTTAAAATGAAATTGGTCAGACATTATTTACTGCTATCAAAAGGGGATCTGGCGAATCATTGACATGTTTGAGAACCTGGAAATGATTATTTTTTCAGATACAAAACTACACTTTCAAGCTGGTAAAGAAGTAGGAAAGATTTAACAGCTAGAGGAATACTGTCTGGGCAAACATGCAGTGGAACAATGTCTATTACTAGGTTATGGAGTTGTCAACACATGAACAAACTCATCAGGTCTCGGGTTAGATGTGGACTGAGGTTGCCAAAGCTACATCTGAGATAACATGGTGGAAAACCATCAAAGTTACTATCATGGAATGGTAGGATTAGTATTTTCAAGGGAGCTTTCCAAGGGAGACTATTCAGTCCTAAATGGGGTTTTATTTAAAGGAAACAACCTGGCAATTGCTAAGGTGTTACAGGAATATATATTCAAAGGGATATGTGAAAGTCATTTAATGGTCCAAAAACACCTTAGAGGAAGAGCAAAAATGGTTTATAACAACTTGAAGTGAAGAGTGAAATAAAGAACATTGGCAGGGATTACCACACAAGCAAAAACTAAGTGAAAGAGTGATAAAAACATGCTAATGATAAAGGAAAATCAGCACCTTGAAGGAAAGCAGACATAGATGATATTGTTTAAATTGGCAAGCAGAAGTATACTTGCGTTAATATATAAGGCTGACTCACTGGAGATGACTTTAGCAGAAAATACCACAGCTAAACCTGTAGCAGTATGTGCTAAATCTTCTTCTGCTAAACAAGATGTATATCTAACAGAAACCTGTTGTATCATAAATTCTGCCACAGAGTAGGTAGTATTATTTTAAGCAGTTTTAGTGCAGGTTTAGAATGCAATCTTTAATTGATATAATCCATAATGTTATAGGTAAGCAAGAAAATAGTGCTAAAATGGAAAAAAAAAACAACTAAAAACCCAACAAACAAAACCTAATAAAAAACCTGTGGGATCACACTCTTAATGATAAATGGTAAGCGTGACTGACATGTGGAGTGTTACCAGTGAGTCGACATGGGGTGGTGCTTGTTCCACAGAGACCAGAAAACATTAATAGGATGTCAGCCCCAACACTAAAAGTAGAGCAACAGGAACAAATAAAAACTTATTTTGACCTGGTGTCATCAAGGGAAGTCAGCTTTTTATGAAAATGAAGTGAGAATATGTTGTGAGAATAGATGGTCACCAGTGGCATACTTTGGATTAAACTGTCACTCCAAACCTATGCATAGTTTAACAAAAGAAGAAATGTCTTGGAGAGACATTTGAAAAGGTCACTTTCCCTAAGGAAGTGTCACTTGGGTAAGGGTTGCAGCAAATTGACACAGTGGAACCTGTGGGCATGGCGTAACCAAAAATAAATGGACTGATAGTCCCAACGGGAAGGCAAGAAGATTTCTGGGACAACATGTCAGAGGCTGCTGGTTACTTTAGAGCATTTACAACTTATGAATAAAGTATAAGTATAAAAGAGGTTACACATATTTGAAATTCTGCATTATACTAATGGCAGTTCTTATTTTTTGGGGGTGCTTGACTGTGAAAAGAAGTTGTAGGAGTCTATATTTTTTCAATAAACCTTTTCGTAAGTCTGCTGAACTAGTGCCACATTTACTTGATAAATGAGACTTGGTGTCTCATAGAATAGTACTGTTTATTTAGAAAATCCAGGAGCTAAATGATGCACAGTGAAATACCTGGATTCTGGGCAATTTTGAAGGAATACAGCAATAACAAAGTTTTGAAAGAGCTGGGGCAATATCCTTATTTCTAATCTATTGCCCATCTGTGAGTGAGTTTTAAGAAAAGCACAAAAAAAGTAGGTGAATAGACTCAATTTCATGGCTAAAACATCAGCAGTAGAAGAGCCAGAGCAACATGAAAATAAGAACATCTAGGTGCCAGCCAGACAAACCATTTATCTTTATTTTCAAAGATTTATCTAAATAATTTTCCTACGTCTTTGTTTACATTAGAAATATCTAGTAGTGCTGCTGCTTTGAAAAATAGTACTCTGACTTGCCTTTCCAACTCCTTCTTTAATTTGTTTTCCCAGTTGTCTTCCTGCAGCATTAACATTACCAGGATAAGATGCTTGGTGGAGGGTGAATCAGCTGCTTCTTCTTCATTGGATCTCACTGATAGGTATTGCTACTCATAGGTAGTATAGATTGGGTGGACTCTTGCCTCTGATATTCCTGAGAATGAATCTTTAAGCAGCTAACTTTTGGAGAGAAACATCTCCCCAGAAATGGTTATAGTTGGTTCATACATGATTTACAGTTCTTCCATTCAGTTTCTCATATCAGGCTATGTCTTATGTTCTAAAAAAAATGGGGTTAGTCCAAGAGTCTAAAACATGCTAGTATGATACTTACATCATCATGACAGTCATAGATCAGCTGTGTTGCAAACACAGCAAAAATAATTATTCAGCTAGTAATTTCCACAGTTGACATAGTGGGAGTTTTTATCCTGCTGTGAAAAATCACTGATGATTTCTTGTCTTTGCTTCTTTATATCATTAATAGCAAATTCGCCCAACTCTTTTATGTATAACTATGGTTTCAAAAGTGTTTTTGCAGTTGATTTGGTTACAGTTTAAGGTATGTGTATCTTGTGTGATCCATGTGGATCCATGCATGATAATGATTTATCAAGTAGTATATTGAAAATTAAACCAATTGCATTTCATCTATAGGGTGGTACCTTAGTCATCTGATTACTATCTGGAGACAAAAAAAAAATCCCACTACAGTCATTGAATGGCATTTGTGTAGAGTACATACTCCAAGACTCCCCAGTGTTTTATCACTTCAGTACTTTTATTGATTTCTTCAACTGGGAATTCAATTTTTCCATGGAGATTAATTTTAGAGTCATAAAAACTTCGCTTCATTGTGATTCTTTCTTTGCTATTTTCACACTAATGTATTTTGGAAGCTAACTAGTGAATTAAAAAAATCTCCATGCGAAGAAAACTTCAAAGAATTGTTCAATGACTAAGCTGTAAATCATTACCTCCTTTTATTAACCTTCCAGTCAGTCATAGCTTTTGCTGGAGTGGGAAGCAAGGATGAACTTTATATTTTAGGCTATTGTCATTTATGTTTGGATTTTTCTGAAGTCTATTGTATGGCTGTGCGTCTACCTAGGAGCTTGTTTTATCCTAGTTATGGCATAGTCTAGTCTGAGACATCCCTGCCCATGGCAGGGAGTTGGAACTAGATGATCTTTAAGGTCCTTTCTAATCCTAACTGTTCCATGATTCTATGCAGGTAAGTATTTATTTAGAGAGAGTACATTAGGTGGGTAAAACAGATAGGGTATTATGTGGATAAAGTCCGAGTCAAGGATTTTATGCCTCTCATGCGATTCCTAGCAACTCTATTAAATTTAAGAAACTGACTTTGCAAATCTCAAATCAAGGCTTTAAGTGTATGATTTTTCATAGGGGAACAAGGAGAGTGTTTTCCTTTGGGGAGTGGGTCAGTATATACTGATGCAATGCTGACAATTTTTCCCATCACTTTGGGTAATGTGAGCATTTCCCGTTGCTACCAGTAACACAGTTAAACAAACAAACAACCCCACAAACCAAAAATGTTACTCAACTCCTGTTGTTCTAACTACAGAAGTTTTGACAGACTTCTTGCTTGCTCAAATTATCATCAAAAGAATGTTCTTGTATAGCACTAGAAGACAAAAATAAAATCAGTGTATTTGTTACAAATTCATGTTTCCTACATCAAGTTGAAGCACTGTCTGCTTTTGATTGCTGTGTTTTGCTATCAGTTGCATGTTTGCTTTGGAACATAAGCTCTACAATGCCTTTGATGCCAAATATATGGCAGGTGTATGTATGTGTTCTGCACCAACAACCAGCAAGCTAGAGGCCTTGTTTGATGAAATAAGGTGGCTATTATTTGAGTAGTGATGAGACAGTGCTTGAGTTCCCACTGTGCCCTTGAGAAATCCAGTGGACGTTGCCTCATGAGTTTAACGTCAGTGTGAAATGTAGGGCAGCTCTTCCATGGGGTCTAGGAAGGCTGATGACACTGTTTCCTTCCTCATTGTTCTCTATATGGTCAAGAAACAAAGACTGTGGTTGCTAATGTGTACAGAGGCAAACTCTTTCTGCCCTTGTTTGTAAATGTGATCACATATACAGCTAAAGGGGATTCTCAAACAGAAGCAAAAGGACTGTGCAATTCATGCTGCAGTAAGAGGTATCTGCAAAGCACAGACATACAGGCCATGTCTGCCATAGCTGGACCAGTATTCATTGCCCTGTGGTGCTTTTCCTGACCTGAAAACTCCCAGTTTACTTGACATTAAGTTTAACTTTAGCCCTGTCTCCACATAAACCCCTGCTTTTAACTTGTGCTGGCTCAGACATAAAAAAGGACAAAACTTAATATTCAAGCAGAAACTCATGATTCTCTAACAGGGGCAATTTGCGATGCTGATACAGAGAAGCTCCTCTCAAGACAACTTATTAGGGTCACACACATGCTCAGAGATAATGATGAATCACAGAGGAAAAATTGGTGAAGTGATACGGCTCACCACTGTGTTGAGAATCGCCCAGCATGTCATCTAATTAGGTTATCAGCTTTGCTTCAAAATGACATGCAGATAAGCACAGTGCCCAGGTGGACTTAGGAGTGCTACTCCCCAGGGGGATTTTCACACTCAAACTTGCTAAACACAAATGGTGTAAGTGTAATGAAGACCCACACCTAGAAATGATCCCAGGCCATGCAATCTTTGCTGGAACAATATTAAAGATAAAAATCAACCTTTCTTCATGTAATTTAATGAGGGCTTCCCTTCTCAACAGGCAAACAGTGAGCATTTTGTGACTTAAGAAAACCTAATTGCAAACCTGCCATTGACTTTTCAAACACAGAAGAAACATGACTCAGCATATTCTCTTGAGAGACACTAGAAGCAGTAGGAAATGGTTGATTATTCAGTGATGTAGAAGCCTGCGGAGACAAAGAAGAATCCATGAATACTTGGACCATGCCTGACAATCGAGGATAGTGAGTTGATCAGCTCTCCAGGAAATTTGCAGTTAGAAATCAACCCCTTAAGATGTACTAAAACAGAAGTTCTCCATGACAGTGAGTCATGACACAAAATGCCCTTTATGCCTTGATATTTCATTTTACAATGGTTTTTATTATGGAACAATGGAACAAGTCATGACCAACTCTTTAGTCATTAACTCTTTTCTGATCTACTACCAATCTGGAAAGTGGTGACCACATGATTCATGTATATTATGCCAAAACAGGAGCGGCATGTATGTTATATTATTCGCCATGTTCACAGACTGTCAGATGGGGCAGATAGCCAGCTTTTCAAAATAATCACAAAGAGATCAGCACAGCTGTATCATATTTTCAGCTTGTACTCCTTTACTACTGAAACCAACATCCAGTGTTCTCAAACTAACGCTCACTGATGAACATGGGTTTCAATTCATATTTCTTCTTGCTTTAAGTAAAAGGGGGAAAAAAACTGTGATTGGCTATTCTGATCTATAGTTTCTGATCTAAGCAATACTGTAAAAATGTCATGTTTGCAAAGCATCAATAAATGAAGAAGGCAATAAACAACAAGTGCAGAAGTTCTGTGTGGATCACATGAATAGATTAAGGGCCTAAACTAATTGTGAGAAATTAGAAGTATGAATTGGGGTGACAACACATAATGAAATTCTCTTTTCAGTGTTTCATATCTCACTCCTGTAAATTGTATTGAGCTCATGAATGCCTATCACTAAAGGAAGAAACATTTCCCTTTATTTTACCCAAACTACTTCAGTTGCTATATATCAATCTTTTTAGTTAATAAATTAGTTGCTGGTCCCAGTTGTCTTGGAAATACTACACAGTACTCCAAGGTTATAAGGTAAGAAAATGCATTGGCAAAAATGTTACACCTTAATATAATTATCTTATTGATAATCTGGAAAACAAGTCTTTTGTTATGACTGTTCTACCACCCACACATCCCAATTAGGAACAAACACTGTGCAAAGCTCTGCAAGACACCCTGACTCAGATTGCTTATGGTCTGAGGATATGGCAGGAGACAAGTGGATATGAGCAAGCAGATGGGGAGAGCAGAAGATAACAGTGAAATGGTTATGATTACTGTAATAGTTTCCGAACATTTGATCAGAAGCCTGCTGCAGGGGCAAAGAAAAAAGCTTTCATTTTATTCTTCCATAAAGGGCTGACTACACCAGAGGATGTTAATAAGATAATTAGGGTAATGATGTAATTAAAAGAGAAGCTGGAGTCCCAAAAGGTATAGTTTATGATATGGGTGAGGAATTGTTTCCCATATTATGTTGTTAATATTCAGTACAGTCTGACTTTGCGAGACATCACAAATGATTTGAGGCAGATATAAAAATGTTAGCTTCCAGAAGCAGAATTGGGCTGTTCCTTAAATAACTATTGTAGGAAAGGGCAGTGGATAGAGTGAGCAGTTTATCCAGCTTGCAAGGGCAAGCTAACTGTTCCTAAAGGGGCATTTGGCAGGTTCTATAGGTCAGAGAGTGGCAGAGAAGGAGTGGATTCAAGCCGGAGAATTTTCTCTCTGGAGCAGTTTGGCTGCATTGATGGAAGCATGCTGAAACTAATGTGATGAGATAGCAGTGCTCACCCTCTCCATGCAGCAGCCTGGCACAGCATTAGAAGGCCTTTCTGGAGGAAAAATACACCTCAGTTCTCCCTGCTCCAGCAGAAGGGAGAGCTGTGTTAAATCAGTCAAGCACTTAATAAGAATGACCTGTGATCTCCCTTTCCTTTTGAAATGGTCTTATTGTCAGAAAACTGTTGTAAGTGAGAATATTTGCTCCTTGAGGTTCCCCCCCTCACCCCCCCGATGGCTTAAACTCACTAGTCTTTCTATTCCACAGTGTAATGCAAAAAGTGTGCTGACATATTATATAATGGCTTTGTTTGCTGGAACTGTTTGACCGCTGAGGATTTCAGAGCGTGCGTATCGCCTGGCTCATTGTGCCTGTATTGATTGGAATTCATTAGCCTCTACAGTGTCCTCAATGTCAATATGTTATGTCCATAATGTAGCAGGAAATAAATCCCCAACCCACACAATAAATACAAATATCCTTACTTCAAAAGCACAATTAATTAAATTTCTGTAATATTGAGATAACTTTGAGGTATCTCTCCTTCCTGTAAACTTCTGTCTTAATATACTAGATTACACAGACACAGATTTTCAGTCAGTAGGTTTTTAACCCTGATAGCATCCCCTCTATAGACAGCTTGAGTCAACAGAAGGACTGTCACCTACTCAGAGGGCTTTGGATCAGCTTTGGGAGCTCAAAGTTTTCCTGGAACCTGACAATTAAAACATAACTACACCTATGCAGAGATAAGATTAAAAATGCTTGAAAAATGATACTTTTTCCCACCATACTTCACAGGGGAAAAAAATCCTATTTTCAATTTTTTGGCTACAATCCACTAAAAAACCCCTTTGATTCACAGCTCTTCTTTCAAATACATGGGCCTGAGGAAAACAAGTTAAAAATACTTACAAAGACATGGAAATGTCAATTTCCTAAATAAACAATAATAATAAAAATAATTAAATAATTCCTAAATAATCAATCTTTAGTTGAGTGTATAGTTATTTATTTCCTTTTAAAAAAAGTAGAAATATGATAAAAATGCTGTTTAGGTTACAGCAAGATTTTCTGTATAAATAAACTGAAAAAAATTTTTATGCCAGATTCCAACACCCCCAATAACACACACACCTGCCCCCCAACTTTGCTATTACAACTTTCTAAATTATATCCTTTCTGCACAGGAAACCCAGTCAGAGAGATAGTGTGAGGGCTTTTCAGTGCAGCTTTTTGTTTAAATGTTTAATTTTTATCCATTTTCCAAAATTAAGCAGAATCATACATAAAGAGGGAGAGATTCCAAATTCTCTTTTCCTGATTCAGAGCAAGGATTAAAGGTGGGAGTCACACCTCCCCTGAGGCTGCTGTAATCATCACAATCTACTGTATTTTTTGAATGTGTTTTTTCTCCATTTCTCATACAGAAGGTCTTTCACTTTGCATAAAATACTTTAATATTTATTGAGCCAGTGAGAAAGCGTGAAAAAGACTCTATAATACAGTGGTTAGACCAGTCCCAAGGGATGTGAGACACCTGGGTTCCTGTTCCCAGTCCAATGAATTTTTAATTGTATTCTAAAAAGTGGAACAGCTTTAAGAGGAGAGACAAAGCCTGATTCAACTTCCCGGAAAGCATATGACCTTTATTCAAAGCCCTAATGTTAATCAAGCAGAAGGAGTATGTAAGCCCCTTTTCCTATGTATGTATGACTGACTTGATAGCTGGGCCATAGGATTTAATGAGATGATTATAATGTACATCTCTCTGTTTTGCAAGGGAAGCTGACTCAAGCAAGCTCCCAAGCTTGACTGCCACTAGAAAGAGGCTGGTGTGATTGTTTTCAATACAGGTAAACACAAAACCAGTATTTTTTCAACTGTGCAAATTTCAAAAAGTTAAAGTTTTGATTCCTAACAAAATGTGGCCAATATGAAGAGTCACAGCTCATGGAGAAACATTTCATTTTACCATTTGCCAGAACAGTAACTGTTTTGTCTTTTTGTTCTTTTATTTTCTTCAAAAAAACCCCCAACATTCTTCACAGAAAGCAAACACAGAATTTTGTTCAAAACAGATACACAGTTTTTGCCTCATGCACCTATTCATCCTACAATATCCTTTTCTATGAAAAAACATCTACAGTAGAAAAGGGTTTGATTTTAATTCCGTAATTCCTACAGTTGCATTACCTCTGTACCATGACGGGATATAAGATGAATTAAATTCAGCATGTGTAACACTAGTGAAAGGCAATGAACTTTACATCAGGAAGGAACTGGATTCATGCTATATATATAAGGAAGCAAACAGCCTTCAAGTTTGAGTTTCATGAGACACAAGAGGTATGCACCTTTTTCATTATAATTGAATGTAAGTGCTTGTATGGTTTTTTACAACCAATGATTGCTCTTGTGGTTTTATGGCCTGGTTGTATGCCCACTGAAATCAACAGAATAAACTGTGAAAGGCTTCTGAGCTTGCTTAAAAGTGCAGTTCAGTGACACAGAACAACCCAGCTGCCTTATCAGCAGAAAGGATTTGGACAAAAGGACAAGAAAGAAATTTTAAGAAATTACTAAAGCAAAGGTGATTGCTTACAGAGTTTAAAATTTTTAAATCTACATGGTTTATACTTTCCCATGCTCCTTTTCCCATCAATAATCCAACCATTCATCTTCTGTGAAATCTAAACCTTCTGTGCTTCATGTTTTATTCATCCTAAGGTGCTTAATTTATACCAAAGGACAGCAGAGGGGCTAAGAGTAGCCTGTGTAAGGGGAGATGCCTTTAAGGCTATTATTCATGCCCTTTGATCTCAAGTTTTCACTCAGGAAACTTTGGTTCTGTGGGTAATTAGAGGCTGCCACTAACTTTTACTCTATAAATTACAATAAATCTGAAGAAAGCCAAGGATCTTTGAGACTGTAGTAATGTTTCTATACCTACCATAGTTGGAACTATTATAAATATGTTCTAAACCACCAAAGTTAATTCTGACTCAAGGCTAGTTATTGTCTTTTAAATTGAATTTTTTGTAATGTAATTGATAAATAATAGCAAATCCAAAAGTATTTATGAGTGTTTATTTTATACACCACTTAGGCTAACACCTAAGAAACTACAATATGATGGATGAAGAGTGACATTAAACTTAAACTTTCCCATGGAAATATGTTATGAACTGTACACAATCAATTATTTCAGACAAAGCCCATGCTGTTTCCTCTTCTCCTAAGATACTGCTGCATATTTAGGTTTTCAGCTTGAAAGCCCATTTTGGCACCACTAATGAAATAAATTATGTTTCTTGTCAGATCTCCCACTGGGTGGCGTGTGGTACCTCATGTATGTTCGTTTGTCACCCTCAAACAGAATAATACTTCCTGCAGGTTCCTAGAACAGATAACTGCCCAAGTGGAAGTTAATTAAGTCATTGGTTCACTTTGCTCCAGAGGATGTTAAACCACTGATGCTAAATGAGATACTTACAGTACCACACTGGAGACACATCCAATTAAAATACCAGCAGAATTCAAATGTATATAGACCTGTCCTCACAGATTACAGTGAAAAGAGAACTAATAGATAATAAGCCATAATAAGAAGGAAACACAGAACTAGAAATTAATTTTAAAGACATCAGTAATCTTTTTCCCTGAAAACTCTAGATGGAAAAAATCTGATGAAAAAAGTTCAATTTTCTCCTATTTCAAATTTAAAATCTGACATTTCATTGGGTCATATTTCCCTTAGTGATTTTTGGTTTATCTACAGTAGATAAAACCAGAATCCCTCTTTATAACTGAAAACTTATAGAAGTTTTATTTCTTTAGATATAGCCTAAAAGACACGTTTACAAATTCTTAACTATTTAAGAAACGCTGTCAACAAAGTGACAGCATTCTTTTTTTTTTTTTTTTCCTGTTTCTCTGTGGAAGAGGAGAATACTTCTGTTGCTTCAACAGTTAAAGAGAAAAGGTCTCTCTTCTACAGAGGAGCATGAAATAGTAGCTATGTAGCCCAGAGTGCTTTTCTTGACAGAACAAAAAGTTCATCAAAAGTTCTGGCTCTCTACCAGCTGCGAGCACAAGGCTTCTACCCATCAACCAGTTTCATCCCATTACAAAAACAAAGACAGGCAGGCAATAAATGTTGACATTTTGCTTTATACTTTACTATAATAGTTTTTCCTCCTGATAGTAAAACTAACTGAAGACTGGTGAATGGCTCAGAACAATAGAAATTAAAATCTTTCTGCTTCTGGGTTCCCATTTCAAAATTATACTCCGTTTCCAAATAGAAACTCTGCTTTGGTCTAGAGATGGCCTTCAGTGGCTCACTGGAATAAGTTTGATGATGTTTATCAAGCCCTGAGGGGCATATTGCAAAATCTTAATAGTAGGAAAGAGTAAGTAGTTACCTTTACATATAATGCAGGTTCTGTGAGGAACCACAAATGCTTTCATATAAGGAAAAAGCTTTGTCCTGAAGAATACCAGATTGGCAAAATTCATACACAAAGAAAGTGAAGAAAAAGAAAAGCAAACTATCTGACTGTATAATTTTGCATAGTGTCATAAAACAATAATAGACCAATTTTGCTGTCTTTGGAGAGGTTTTCTGCTACATTCATGACAAGTGAGGCACACTTGATCTGGATTTTCCATTTTTTGTTTCTATGAGAGGGCCATATTCAACTAACATTATTAATTTTGTATTACAGCAATGTAATGAACAGTTGTCCTGAAGCAAGCAGGCTCATAAACAGAACCAAGAGATAGCTATGATGAGGGTAAAGAATCTGGTCCATAGCTGGGCCACAGACATGAAAGAGCTCTTTTGTGAGGTATTGCACATGAGAGCTTATCCTGTCAAAGGCATAGGGCCTTTCCATGCCAGATTCTGCCCTCACAGACTAAACTAGTCTTCTGTGTAGCCCTTCAGGAACAGTCATGTTCTAGTCCCAGAAGAGTTTGAAGATCATAAAGACGAGCATGGTTGAGGACCTGTTAGGCAGTAGTGCCTCCATGTAATGCTTCCTGGAACGACAAGGAAGTAAAACAACTTGAAATTGTTACCTAGAACTGTTAAGTGCCATACTGTCTGCAACAAGAGTCTATCTCTATTAAAGGTAACCTAGTTCAGAGAAAAAGCTGGTGCACACTGAAAGCACTGGCCACCTTTCTTGTTCTGTATGACATCAAACAAACAAGGCTTTCTTAAAAGTTCAGATTTGAATTTATGTGGCTTTCTCTAAACTGAATAGCAAATATGTAGTATAGAAATTGAAGATTATTTACAACAGGTATCTAGCTGCTCTTTGCTAAATTCTCCTCCACCCTGTGAGTTTGGTTCTCTTTCACCCGGAAATGCAAGCGTAGGTGGCTGGTGCAAATGCTGCTTTACCCCAGAATGGGTGCAGGAAGGGTGGACAGGGAGCTCAGACAGCCATACTGCCAGGATCTTAGACTGTAATTCCAGATTTTGCCCTGAAGTCTCCGAAATCTGTTTGTAAAATGTGCACAGGATTTCCCACCTGTCTTGTTCATGTGGCCTGGAAACTTTTCCAGGTATCAACTGTATCTGCCTAAGAACAGTGCCTAACTCAATAGGACTGCTCAAATCTGGACCCCTCCTACAGGAAAAGTGATCACAATGTAATGTGACTTCTTAAAATGAGTATAGCATCTCTAAAAATTAAATACACACTTATGGTGAATGCCTCCAGATAAGTTTCGAAACTTTTCCAAGAAGAGTTGCATAGAGATTGTTATTACTTAATTGAAGGGCATTTATAGACATAAGGTTATAATTAAATTAAATTAAATTCAAACCAATAAGGGGAAATATATATTTCAAGGACAGTACATCCTTAACAGATACCTCAGTGCTTTGTTAGGAGTTGAGGACTGCACATCAGCTTTTATCAACTTGAATTACCTCTGCATTGGATCTGTGTCTGTGAATTGTTTATAGTACCTTGGCTGAAAGCAAGAAGCTAACCAATATATTTAGGAAAAAAAATGCCCCTAAAACTGGGTTTGTCTTGCTGGATTAATGTTATGTCAGCTAGGTTGCAAAGAAAAAAACAACCAGTTTAGCCTTAAATACAGTGCCATCCCCCTCATTTAAGGAAATCCTTGCAAATTAGGATTTATGACAGTGCTGCCCATACACAGTGTTTCTGTTGGAAAACTCGATGAGAAGCCCTCGGTCTTGCTCTGTGGCTGGGCTATGCCCTGCAGCTGTGCCTGGAGCTGAGTGTCAAACACTGAGGTTCCAGTTGTTTTGAGAAGCCAGCTGGGGTGTCGGTGGGTGGTTTCCCAGCTGGCATCTTCTCATGACTTTTGGCCGAGAGTCCTTCTGGCCGGTCCTGCAGCTCAGGAGTTGAACGTGCGGCTGGGATAACATCATCTCACTGCTGTGCTCAGCTGACCTTCACAGTGTTTTTGTTTTGACTCATATTTGCTTGTAAGGAATTTGCTTTTTCTGTCATTATATAAATACACAGACAGATCCAGGCCAAATCCTGAATCCTTCGCTTTGCAGGCTCTAAGCCCAGCCACAAATCTGAGTCCTGGCTGGGATCTGCACCACACAGCATTAGGCAAATACAGTGGCTGTGTGGCTTTATACACACCCAGCTCTGACGCCTCTGCAAAGAAACCTCCTGGAGCACAGGTACCTACCCTGATCCTCCTGCAGAAACATGCATGGTGCTCACTGGCAGCTGACAAAGCAGAATTAGGCCAGCAAGATCCCCTTCTTTCAATACCCAGCATGACTGACCACCCTTTGTGAGCTGTGAGAAATCACCTACACCACAATGCCTCCTACAACTTTTTATTTATACACCACCACCAATACCCAATCACCTGAAAGGGACAGACCCCTTCTGGTGGGGAATTCCCAGCTGCATTCACAGCACAGGCTTGGAGGGAAGAGGCAGCTTTAGACAAACTGAAAGCAGGTACCAAACAAGAAGAAAGTGTATGTTTCTGAAAGTGCTGATGCCAAAGCTGAGATCTGCAGTAATCATGGCTGTGTTTGTTCTCTCATACCCATACCTTACTGCAGGCATCAGTGAAGTCATAATAGTGTTACAAAAGTAAATCCAGAAAATACTACTTTAGTCAAGGCTTTTTGCACTTCTTAGACAGGAGTAATTCCAGTGATGGATCTTACCTGCCAGAATCAAGTCCCAGGACGAGCTTTGCTCAACAATTTTGAAACTGTGGTTCCCCAAAGTGCTGGTAAATCCTCCGTATGTGGTCTCTGGTCTATTAAACAGCATGATCTCATCAGCCCTAAATAGCTGAGCTAAACTCTGTGAGAAACTTTGAAAGCTGACAACAGACTTAGTACCAAAATGTGGGCGTCACTGTCCTCCACAATACTGTCATTAAAGCAGGCTGTGGGTGGAAGCTTGGAATCACCACTACTGCAGAGAGGAGACATTCTACGGCAGCATCTACATTAAACATTTGCCTTGGACTGGAGCTCTGGGCTCTGGTGTGTTGAGCCCACTGGTTTAGATGAAGGCAGGCAGACATCATTCTGGCAGACCATGGGAAATGATACACTTGCTTATCTCTGAAAATGTTCCTGCTCCACTCCAAAGAGATGTTTGATTTTGAACAGATCTTAGGATGTGGAATGTTTGACCTTAAGCATTAATGGGCATCAGTTTGTCACTGTGAGAAGGAGGCAACAGCACTGCCCGTAGCTGAAGGCATGAGTTGGCTCTGGGGTCCACGATAAGCAGGTCCTGCTCTGCTGCTTCTGCATCTTAAAAGCTTTTTTTGACCCTCGCAGCCCTGGAAGGTTTTAGGATGTGAGCTCCAGCTTCTGCTTCATGGTTTACCAAGGAAGTGATTTCGGACGCAAACACATGCTGTAATCAAGACTGAAGATAAAGACGTGGAAAAATGCATTGAATGCAGAACGAATGTAAATATTTTTTCAAAGAAAAAAGTGTTAATTTTTTTATTTGCTGCTAGTCTTTCAGACATGCAGCACTTACTGAAGTTTAACTTTACTCCTCTTCCCCACCATATTGTCACTGATCTAATGTAAGATATTTCCTCTTTTTCTTTTTTATGTAACATTTTAACAGATACATTTATGAAAAGAAACCAGATGTCTGAGAAAAACAAAAAAAACCCAACAAAACAAACGCTTCAACCTATGCAAAGACAGAAGAAAAGAAAACCCACAAAAGTTTGAAAAATGATCATTTTAATGTTTTCAGTTGAAAAACAGTTTTGGAAGAAGGTTGCCTTTACAGATATCTGGAACACTTTTACCCAAAGAGAATTTAGTCTATATGTACTAGCCTGTTTAAACTGAAATGTTGCACAGAAGCACCTCAATATCTACGATATTTTTAAATGAGAAGGTTTCTGATGTCACTTTCTGATGAGAGAAGAAAAAAAGAAGGAAAAAATACTGAAAAGCAGATCCTTATGATAGGAAAACATGTTTTACAACATTTCCAACTGGGGCAGGTGGGATGAGGGATACTTCTGAAAGGTTTTTGCTTTTATGCTTATTTTCTTTTTTCCTAATGCACACCAAAACCACTGTGAAGCTGTTTTCAGGAATTGGAGTTGTCCATTACTTTTCTCTGATCATCTCCAGCTCATTACAATGTGACCTGTGGGCCTATATGGTGCTGTGTCCTGGAGTCCTACCGCTCTGAATATCCTAACTAGGGACTTGTTGGGACATGCAGGCTGAATAGGACCTGCAGCAATTTTCTTTTCTGGGAAACCCAGGGTATAGACAGGCAGACCGGAGGCGCCTCCAGTTCCATGCTGTATCTCTGGCCAGGGAATTGGGCTGCTCCCAAGTCTCTCCGTCTGAGTTATAAGCTCCATTTACCATTTCCCTCCCAGCTTTATTTCAATTTGCATACACCTATGCTTAAAGAATAGATGTACTGTGTATAAATGTTCTAACTGGCATACAGACAAGGATGTTTATACATAAGCAAATTCATCCTTTGTTGGCTATTAGAACCATTAGTCTCTTTCAAACACTTGAGTCATTCCATTCATGGAGCAGAAAAAGTAACACTGACCTCAGCAACCCATCACAGACAGACCAGTGAGCAGCTAGTGATGGATAAAGAAAGTAAATTCTCACTTTAAAAAAATAAATAAATAAAAAAAATCCATGATCTTAAATTTGTTTGCATAAATCATTCAAAGAATAGTAACTCACAGCTTAGGGATGAAACTAATTATTTTTTTTAAATTAACAAGAAAAAAATGAAGATTGTTGTCTTGGTCAAGCTCATTGCAGTGGAAAGAATTACTGTTTAGTGTGTTTTGAGAATCATAGAATCACAGAATAGTTAGGGGTGGAAAGGACCTTAAGATCATCTAGTTCCAACCCCCCTGCCGTGAGCAGGGACACCACACACTAAACTATGTCACCCAAGGCTCTGTCCAACCTGGCCTTGAACACTGCCAGGTTTGGACCATTCACAACTTCCTTGGGCAACCCATTCCAGTGCCTCACCACCCTCACTGTGAAGAACTTCTTCCTTAGATCTAACCTAAATTTCCTCTGTTTCAGTTTAAACCCATTACCCCTTGTCCTACCACTAGAGTCCCTAACGAAGAGTCCCTCCCCAAAGTAAGAATGCTTCTTACTTTCAGGTGTGCTTGAAAAACCATAATTTCTAGCCCTTCCACCTGTTCAAGGAGATGGACCATCTTCCAAGAAACACCTAGAGTTGTACAACATCCAAAGAGAAAGAAAGTCAGTTTGAGGAGATATGTCAATGCATGAAGGGAAAGGGTGTGTGTGGGGAAATGAAGGAAAAATAAGACATTATTTTCTTCATGTCCCTGCAGAGTGGGATGCAGGACAGAGAACATAAATTTAGGCCTGTGCTGCTGGGAACAGGAGAGGTGTCAGAAATCACACATTTTGCAGTGTGTTCCTCTACAAGAAAGTCCTTTGAGAGAAAAGCCTCTAAGTGTGTGAGCAGAACCCATAAAATTTTACACCCACCCCCCCAAAAAAAAGAAGAATCTAGAGTCCAAACCTGCCACAGGGACCTCGACCCTTCGTTTAAATTTGTCTGCAATGCTTTTACAAGACATAGCTTGAAAAAGGCTTCATGCTTGCAGTAAAAAAGTTACATCTATAACTTTTTCATTGTAGCAAGCTGTTCTTGCTAGTGCCAAGATATTATTTTCTACACTCACGACAGCATGTATGTATGGTTTTAAAATTCTGCACAGTAGTTTCATACCAAACTGTTCATTGTTTATATAATTCTTCATGTCAAAATGCATTCCGTGTGCCAGAAAAAATGGAATATATCATATTTTAATCATTTTGCATGAATTGTGTTTACTGCAGGTTTAAAAAAAGCCTTTTCCTCCCAACTACCAATCTCATTGAAAACAATTATGCTTCTGGCACAGGATTCTAAACAACATTCAGCAAAAATTACGTTTCATTCTATTATTAATAGATGTGATATGTGAGAAATGAAGATGTATGGCTACTTGTTTCTGCTTATAATTATAGTAATGCCATTCCTATTTTCCCTCTTTTATATATGTTTTTTAGAATCTTTGGGTTGGATATCTATGTGGTTGTGATCTCTTATCCGAAGGGCAAAATGACAACGAAAATAAGAGCAGCTATCCTGTTACAAGATTAATTTGGGAATGATAAATGAGTGTTTTTAGAATGAACTATATAGGTTACCACTTAAACAGGTCTTGGCAGCAAACCAGCCCTTTTCTTCAACAAAAAGGGGGAAAAAAAATGTAGAGAATGTATAAATGAGTTGATTGCCCCAGGATGTCTCTCTCAAGAAGGATTAGAGAAACCTACTGGGGCATTTTCTATCCCCACAAAAGCATTATTTGTGCTACAGAAGTTCACCCTGATAATCATGTTACAAAAGAGAAAAAGAAAAATAAAAGATTTTCTGCTCCTATACAACCTATTGTAAGACATTTGAAGTCATAGGTGCCACTGCATCAGCTGTACAATGCAGTCTCAGCCTATCCAAAGAGTGGGAGGGATTATTAGCTCAAATACTTTTCAGCATAGACAGGGAAAACCAAACAAAATATTTTCTGGCTAACATTGAAAAAGTGCTGTGAAATCAAACTCCACAGTCTAGGCACAACTTTGTCAGGGCTGTGCAGGCTTTAACTTCAGGTTTTAACTGATTCTACCACTAGGCTCAGGCTACTGTTGGCTTTGCATGTCTCTGTAAGAAAAAAAAAAAAACAGAAAAGTAGTATTTGAAGGGCAGCTCCTGGTCACGCACATTCTTGTTCCTAAAGCTGCTTCTTCCAATTGAGAAATGGAGATTTCTGAAATGCCCAATCAGTTATGAGTAAGACTCCAGCATAGCTTAAGGCCAGTCATGATATACATTTGATGAGATGGGACATCTGCCTTTCAGTTTGGTCTCTTTACAAGAAATTTATTGGCAGGAGTAAGTCTAAACCCTTATCTGGGTATTATTCCTTCTATGTGACAAGACAACTGGAATATTTTTGGTGGAGTCTTGTAATTTTTCTTCCCTTTGTTTTGGTTTTCTTGCAAGATTCCTTCCTATTCTTAACATAGGTATTAATGAAGATGGAATGTCTTCTTCACCTTGATCTTTGCATTTTTTTACTCTAGTCTTTTTGCACTTAAAAGTTTTAAAACTGCCATAGACGTTCAGATCAAGAGCCCAGTTCCTATCTGTGGAAGACATCAGTTAGACATTTATGGAAATAATATAAGAAAAGTGGAAAGAATGAAGGGACTCATCCCCCCAGCATCACGTAATCAGATCTTCTGACTGCGCAGCTCTCCTCCATGTTTTGTTTTTAACCTATTTTCACTTCACTTATTTAGCTTTCTTAAAATCCAGTAACAACAGGCTCCAGATTATATATATATATTTTTTTTTTTTGCTGTGCAATAAAGATACGTCATTGAAAAAAGTATAATAACTGGCAATTTCATCATTGTCTCTTAAGCCTTAGGCTTTGGGATATGGTGAATAGCCTTTGACTTTTTCTTCTACCTTTTTGTTTCTAAAGACTTGAACTGGACATGTGAAACAAGATGGAACAAAAATAAGGACAAAGAGAATTGTCAAGAACACTATAAGCAAAGCAAAAGTGAGAGAAACACTGGTGATGGGCATATGTTCAGAACTGAATGAAGAGATTTTCCAAAGATGAGAGAAGTTGAAATGGGATCTAAGTAACATGAACACCAACACTGTATTTTAATCACTAGTCTGTGTTCCCACAAGATATTTTATTCATACTAGAGAGGTCTGTTCATTAAATTCACACATCTACAAACAAGCAAAACAAAAAGCCCAAACCAGCAAAACAAAACAATCAGATGTTCAAGCATAATAGAGGAAAAAGAGAAGATTCCCTCCCTGGCCCCAGCTGTTCATATTTATATTCTCTTGGCAAACACTTGAAAGAATTTGTGTCTGATCCATTCATGAATGTCTGGGGGGAAAAAATGGATCATGGCTAGATTTATATTGAAATATTGTTATAATTCATGGCAACCACTACCATCTTGATGACACGCTATGTTTCTATGATTGAGTGACACTGTGAGTCTGTGGGATGGAAAGGACAAGGATGTGGCTTTCACAAACTGTTTCTTTCAGGATGACCTGTGTGAAGGGTTGCCAGTCAGTCCATGGTACATAGTGCATATCAAAGGAAGGCAGGGAAGGATACAGCTATTTTATATGTGGGAGAGTGGCATGCTCAGAGCTGGCCCAGGTGCTACATACAGGAACACTTTTGTTAAATATGAATGGAAATGTGGCATCTCTGCAGAGCACTATGACAGCCCTCCACCAATAAGTCTTTGGGTAGTTCTGCTACTCTACTCCACTTGCCCCTGGCGCAGTATTTGCAAATGAATACGCTGACTTGAATTTAAATATGAACCATCCGAAAGAGCTGGTGCTCAAAGCTCAATCCAAACAAAACATATAATTTCCCTGAGATCTGAAGAAAAGTAAATGTATTCGTAAAATTATGACTGTGAACTGTGATTCTGCCACTTGAGTTTGACTGTTGAAGGCAGCAGTCAAACTTCCCATTTTGACACAAACTGTTACTGACAAGAGAGAAACCTGTCTATGTGTGAAGCTCTGGCATGTAGGTGTCATAACATTTGTAGCCTGACTTTAAGACAAAGAACAGTCAGATTATAGACACTTCTTGGAAAGGGTATAAAAAAAATATTATTAATTCTATCTGAATTTTGAATTTCAGTGAGTAAGGCAGCCTCATCCAAAGCCCAGTTATGCAAAATATTATATTCCAATTGCTTTCACTGAACACTGGGACTTGGGATCATCAGAGATTCGGATGTTACAAACACTAAGTTACAATTTCTGCCCCAAACATTTGCAATATAAACCTCTGAGCCATTAGTGCATAACTCACACTTTTCAGGCCTACAGATATCAATGCAAATGGTTACTTGCACCTGAAAGCTGAAGATACTAGCAGCATTTGGAAACAGAGAAGACAAATAAAAGAATAACTACCATTCACAGATTTTAAGTATGTAAACAGAATGATCATTAAATCTGGTCATGCAAAATCCTTTTTAACACCTAAATTTCACCTTTCCAGCCCAGCTCAGGTACAGGTGTTGACACTGTCACCATTAAAAAATTAAATTCTGTTTTGAATACTTTGAGTCCTTTGATTTTTTTTTTCATAGAATCACAGAATGATTTGGGTTTGGAAGAAACCATTAAAGATCATCCAGTTCCAATCCCAAAAGAGGGAGTTTTAAAGAAAACATAACCCCAAGGAGACACAGGACAGTTATGCAGGGACATGAACATGTCACGTCGCTTAATGAGTTATAGCTCTAATCCCCATACACTTTTGGGTAGATAGGAAGACAGACTAGGCGTCAAATGGTAAGTATGTGTGTATGGAGGCACAGTGTATTTCCAGTGCCAGCGCTTGATAGATTTAGGTTGGTCTGCACTGTTACAAGTTTCTTTGTTCAAAAGATTAAGAACAATGAAATAAAAAAATACTCCAGGAGTCCTGCTAAACCCACTGCAAATGTTTTCCTGATTTTGCTTTTGGTTGTTTATACTTCATGCTGTAGATGATGTACATCATATAGGTGATAACCAATTGCAAATAAATGTCACATACGCTGTTGCCCATTCAGAACAATTTCCTTTGTTTGTTTGTTTTTTCCTCCTTTTTTAATAACTGTTTTTCTTGTTATAGTGCTACTTCTGATAACTGATACCAAGGCACCTCATTCACCAGAAAACAAGTGGTTCTGATTTTATTTCATTGTTAGCTAGATGTTTGTGGTTTTCCAGCCCTGGTTGTTAAATTTAATTCAAAAGCAGCTCAAGGTAAAAATCCAAAGACTCCTTTTATATTCCCCCACTCTTACTTAACATTTTCTCTTATCTCAGTAAAAATTTTTACTCCAGGCCTGTAGGTACTGAAAATACATTGTGGTCACCTCTGAAAGCTTCAAGAAACACAAGAGATACATGAACTATCAGTTAATGAGAAGGAAGGACTTCTCAGCTCTCCAAATGACTATGAACATGCTATATTGATCACAGCGAAGTACACTGATGTATTTCAGAAGTAGTGGTTGCAAAGGGCACACACATCCAAAAGCACGACAATTGCTTTTGGACTCCAACCATCCAATGGTTATTCACCTTGAAGCTGAATTATCGCTCAGCCCTCCATCTCTGACTGTGCCTGTAAAACACTTTGAAACTGCTGCTAATGCAGCATTCCAGGAAATATTTAATACAGAAACAGCTTTGTCTTTGATATTCACTAAGTACAAACTGGTACTTTCCGGGATAAGTTTTTCTATGACATTTTTGACCTTAAGTAATGTAAATTGTTGGAGATGCCTGGTCATTTGCACAGTGCTCTCCTGTGAGAAACAGGAGGAGGTATTCAGGTTCAAAACAAATAAACATAATATCTTATGCAATGTGTGTCAATAGCTCTGTTATTGAAGCTGAAAAAGCCATAATTCACAAATGCTGTTCTCAACAGGTTTCATTGATTAAACAAGAACTCTGAAAATCAGGATTTTATATAAATAGATAGAATAAGTATTGTACAGTTCATGCATTTGAAAACACAGATATTGTGCATTGAACTTTGGAAGTATGTGACTTTGAAGTTATCGCCTGAAGAAAGGATATTCAGTTTCATTTGGACTGTCACTGGACTTGGGCCACAAGAACCTAATCCTATGACTATCCAATGTTTCCTCTCAGCTCAGCGTTTCTCAGCATCTCAGCTGAATCTTGTTTTCACAGCCCTTTTCACTAGCCTTGCTCAAGATACTAATTCATATAGCAATCCAATGGAAGGAACTTGAAGATCCCTGTAAAGTTAGACAGTAGGAAGTCCAAAAATTCCCCTTTCAGCTGCATCCTGTGAGACCTGTACCCAATGCCATACTTGTACACAGAAACTCCAAATTTGTGGAAAAAATCGTGCCACCAGCTCAGTGATGCTAACAATGACAAGGCAACCATTTTGCTCAGATTGTTGTAATCACCTGGAAGTAAACAAATTTTCTAACACTGTTTTCAGCTTGGATAACTACATTAGACAGAAAAGCATTGCTGTTTCTAACAGTTTGGGTAGATCTGGCAGGCACTCAAAATCAGGGACTGGAATTCCTACAGAAGAAAATTAGGATGAAACACATACATTTTTATTCAACAGAAAGATCCAGATTTGCAAACTTAAGTGGCTCGATGTTCTTTATTTTGCATTTATTAGACACTGATGGCAATCCATTGGCTTGGTGAGGTGACTTGTGCTTTTTATGGGATGGTGGGGATACAGCCACTGTAATCGCTGCTGTTGGGTCTTATATAGCCTGCTCTAATACCTATACACTTATGAATTTGCTTCCCAACCTACAGAACACACACATGTTTAGTGTCACTATATTGAGAAAACATGTAGATACAGAAGGCGAAAAGTTATCAAAAAGGCCATTAAAAGTGAATAAAAATTACCAGCAATATCTTAGCAAAAGCAAATACCCTTTGGACAATACTGTGCAGTGAGAGTACTAAGAAACTTATATAATTGGATCAACAGTTTGGGCTTTTTTTCCAGCATCTGGTTGTCACTTGAACTACAAAGCAGCTCCAATTATATTTTATAGGGAGCAATTTCATTTTTATAGTTTAAGAATCCTTTGGAATTGGTCTGTGAAAGGAAATAAAAAAAAAAAAAAGAAGAAAAAGAAAAGGAACTGCTGGTTTTAGAGCGTCTAAATGGAGAGTGAGATCAGAAGGTGCAAGCCTGACTGGCTGTTTATAGTGCTTGCTACCGAAACTGTTAATTCAAAGCAGTGCCCTGAAAATATCTATCAGTCTTACCCTCTCTGTCCATTTAAGGGGAAAGAATGAAATCCCAATGAATTATTGGAGAGCAGTCCAAAAGTCTCATCTCTCCTCCCTGCATAACCTAGTTCTATCAGGAGCAAAGACCTCAAATGACAGAATGACTTTCTCCTTTTTCTTTGCTAAGTAAGTCGAGCCTCTTGGTGCTAGAATCGAGGACAAAAATACTGTCCCTTATCTTGAGTGCAGCATCCCACTCTGACCTCATGCTTACAGGAGATGGATGCACAGCACATAGAGCAGGAAAATCAGCGGCACTCCATTTACAGAGAGTAATCTGGTTTACCAGCATCAAACATCCAACAGACATCTTCAGTGAAAGTTCAGGAAATGTCTTCTTCAGGAAGTCTGAATACAAACCCCAGATGTGATTCTCAGAGATGCTCTTTGCCTCAAGTTACCTGCTGGTAACTTTAACCTGTACAACAGCATTTCCTGGTGCATCATATTCTGAACTAAGTTTATTTTGTACAGTAGGGCAATTCACACTGGCCTTTTACCTGGATGAGGCAGCTGCTGGAAGATGGGTTGAGCAGGAGGAGATGCATTGGCAACATGAAACTTGCAGGGCATTTCAGTAGCTCTATTTCCTGCTGTCAGCAGTGAATGACAGTAAGTTACAGTTACTAAATACCACTGACCCCTGCCAGGCTGAACTACCCTGCAGGCTAGCCATCGGTTACAGTCTAGTTAATACAGTTCATAATTTAGGACTGTACAAGGAAATAATATTGATGGAAATGTGATGTAAAGATCCTGTGCCAGGTGTGATCAAACAAGATGCTGAGTCTGAGTTTTTGCAGGTTTCCTAATTTGGGTGCAGCTTCACACACACTTTGGATATCCTGCTTTTAGAGATCAAAGGAATAAGACTCTCCTCTATGCTACACTGACATGAAACAAGAACAAGGATCATGCTATCATGATCATTATATGATGGAAGTATTACCTATTTCTGTTCTTATGTCTGTTCATCTGCTGGATGAGGAAACAATGTCTGCACTGTCACATTTCTGTCCTTCTTGTGTCTAAGGAGCCAATATTAGAGGATACATAAATCATGCCATTGTCCAGTAGTCCATTCATTTGTCGGAAGTGAGAAAATTTATTTAATTAAGCGAGTGGCATGCTGCACTGCTGTTACACAGTCAGCTGGCATTTGATACTAATTATTCAGATTCAAATGCTCCTGAATTGTAACAAAAGACACATTTCCACCAAGCCTTCATGCTATCTTCTCTCAGACATGTCAGAAAAAGTTAGTGTCAGTCTTGCCTTCCACCCATTCAGAACCTCAATCAAATCAGTGTTCCTTTACATGGCTTTACCTGTATTTTCATCTATAGCTTCAACATTTTCAAACCAGCTCTTCATAAATGATATGCTCTGTTCTAATAGCACACTGCAACTTTAGAGTTATAAGCTAAGAATAGTCCCATTGAATCTGACAGATTTCCATTGCTTTAAATCTTAAGCAACAGAGACCAAAATATGTTACTTCATTTGTTGGCTGTGGTTAATTATCAGAGATGCGCAGATATTTGTGTAAGAATATTATATAGTCTTTACCATTTACAGTAATGTTTTGAGAAGTAAAAGCCTGATTCAACCCTGCGCAACACCCCTTCTATTACTGGGAATCTATTAAATCTTTTTTGTATTGGAGAATTTTGGCTCCATTGAGAAGTTGTTTTTATTGCTTTCTCTGCATAAAAAACTTGTGGGGTTTTTTTGGTTTATTTTGTTTTTTTTTTCCCCCAGCAAAAGATACGCCACATAATTGCAAAGTATTTTACGAATTGTAAACGCAGAGTTCTCCTCCTATCCTATTCCCTGCTGGTTTTATCCTTAAGCCTCACGACAAGCTCAAACAAGATAAATACTTCACAGGGTACAGAGAACCCTTTGAAAGAGTCACCCTGTGTTTGGAGGTGTGACACAGGATCACAGACATATTTCACCATTAACTTTGCACAGCTTCACATCTACACAGGAGCTATTTCAGTAACACTCCTTCAGGGTACAGAGGAACCATTTTGCAAGGATCTTACATAATGATAAAATCAGGCATGTAATTCCTCATTTGGGTTATCTGTAGAAGCCCTAGTCCCCTTTCAGACAGACAAGTTTTAATAAACACTGTGTCAATGCCTGCTTATAGAATTAGAACCTTTTCCTGTTCTTTCTTTAAACACACCACCTTCCTATGACTCTTTGATGTGTTTTTCTGCTAAACAGCAATGAACCTGCAGGGAATTCAGTAAAGACTCCGTTTAGACCCATAATACAGCAAGGCTCATGCTGTAAGTGAAAGCTGTTTATGCTACTACCTTCCATTTTTGAGTAACAGAAAACACCAAACTAGTAAAGTCCAGATCTCATCCCATCACATGATGTAGGTCACTGGAAGGTCAAGTTTGACAGTTCAGCTGTGATATAACCTTGAATGGAGTAGAAGAGGCAATTCCCTGTCTTGCAATTTAAAGCTTGGAATGGGCCAGATCTGCATTCCCCATCATGCTGTTCTACATAGCTTTGTCTTTTCCTGCCAAGTCACTAAGTAGGAAAAGCTAAAGCATAACTTTTATAGGCACATCTCCAGCACAGTGTAAGTCCTGTCCGGCAAAGAGGCTTGCAAAGTGATGACAATGCTGCAAAGATCAGACACTGAATGGGAGCTCTGTTGGGAACTGTGAGGAAACTGATAGTGTTTAAAACGGTGACACTCCTGAGAAGATTTAGGTGAAGAAATTTGGCATGAACTTAAACAGACAGATGCATTTAATGATTGCAAAGAGTCAGGGAACTTTTTTCTTATAGTACCTTTTTTGTCAGTGAGGGTTAAAGCAAACAGTCCTCCATGATCCCACTGTGTAATTGCTTCCATTTTGTTTAGGCAGTTTAACCTCACTTTAACCCCTCTGACTACTGTTCAAAACGAAACAAAATGACTTTGATGATCTTAGACCAGCAATAATAATAAACTCCTCCGGTGCTGTAAACGTCTTTGTGTGAAGGACAGAGAGACTGATTACTCCTCCAAACTGTTTGTGCTGTGTGATTGATAATGACCAGTTGAAATTCCCCTTGCTTCTCCCTGTGTACCTCCATACAAGAGTGATTTAATCCACTGGCACTTGGGAGGAGTTTACCTGAAGGCATAGTGAGGGTTCAAAGGCACAGTGAAGAATGGCTTTCCCTAGACAGGTTCTGGGGGCAGAGCCTTCTGAAACCTGCAGTCTCTTCACTTGTAGAACAAGCTGGGAGTTAGATCCTTGGCTGGCATAAATAACTTCAGTAAAGAGGTATTAATTTTATTGCTAAGGCATATTAATTTTATTAAAACTCATCCTGGAGTACTGTTAGCCATTCAAAGAGAAAGCTGTCCCATTCAAATTATCTCATCACGTTTGGCTGCTGACAGATCCAAGGCATCTCCAGACCACTCAAACTCTATCACCAAACCATCCATACCTGCAATTCCAGTGTGACAGCATGCTCTGCAATTACCACAAAGTGCAGGAGTCTAGGAGAAAGACATGTTGTGACAAGAGGATTCTTTTAGAAATATGCAGAGTAAACACAATGCTGAGTTAAATTGACCTGATTTGCATTCATAAAAGAGGTAAGGTGAATGCAATTATGCTGTGGTCATGCGCTAAAGGTCAAATGTCATGATTTTTAATTATAAACACAAAACAGCAAAACAGCAGTGTTGAATGGACCTGAGAGGCCATCCATTTAGCACAGTTTTACAATCCTCAAACTACCCACAGACCACAGTGTGTGCCTGGTAGCCGGGAGAGACCAGGAGTGAGAGTGTCCCCCCTACGTACAGTCCGTGTTTCGTCAAGTTTGCTGTGTTTGGAAACATATTATTAGCTATATTGTGTGATGAAAATGAAGTTTCCAAAGTCAATTCCTATTAAGTTAATGTTAGTGCTACAGATGACCCAAATTCTTATTTCAAACATATTTCAAAACCAGAAAGAAGTAGGTTTCTTTTCAAAGGCTTCTGCTGTTCTGACTCTTTGGCTGCTGCTGCAGGATATAGCCACTGCTTTCAGATACGAGTGGTCATAAGTTTTGAGATGGAACATGCAAGAATTTTTCATATGCTACAATATTAACTATAAAAAAAAATAAAATTGATCTACAACCATTTAATTTGTCCCCTTAGTTAGTTAGGGGTATCAAGTAGGCAGACATACCAGCACATAAGCCATTCAAAACAGTGTGGGAAAATGCTCATACTGCCACTGCTGATGGATCCATATTGTCCCTACAATACCTCTGAGTGCCTCGCTCTGGGATCAGTCTACACTGAGCTAAATTATGTTAGTTTATGGGGGTTTAACTCTGCACAGCTGCTTCTGCTGAATCGCTTTAATCCTAGGTGGACTGCAGTTAACTCCTAAAAGGTTATCAGAGACAGAAGACTCATTAAAAAAAGCAGAGTTTGGTTTTGATTTTATTTTTATTTTTTATTTTTCTTTCAAAGAAACTCTAGAAATCTCCATGCCTGGTTTTAGGCTTAAATTATCTTATAGCAAATATGACACAATAATGACCACATCTGAAGTATGTGATCCCAGTACAAGAGGAATCCTAAACTGATCTTTTGAGTGCATCTGTCTGTGCACTCTGTTTATAGGAGCAGGATATACCATAAACTTTTGCCTTCCATGTAGATCCAGCAAGTTATGAGCTCTAAAATGACACTAATGCCTGAGGACAACCCTGCCATCTTTTGATGATGGAGTAAGGTCCAATAAGTGTTTCACTGTAAAGTGAGATCAATTAATTACTTATATTAGTGCTCACACAGCTGTAACATTCTTTACCTGCAGCTCAGACAGGTACGTAATTCTTCTCTGTCTTTGAAAACCATCAAAGCTTTTGCACCTTTAAAGCATTTGCTTTAAAACCATAATCCTCGTTGATCACTACAAACAAAGGTAAAAGAAACAGCACACTAAGGAGTGAAAGATCTGAAGAGTGTGATGTTAATTCCCAGAGGGAAGGAAATCCACCTCTGGAGGAAGATCCCTCAGCAGACTCTTGGTTTCAGTATTCTTTTTGCAATATCAGATATATTAAGAAAGTATTTCCATGATCCAGATCTGACTCCTACCCTACAGTGACTTCTACAAAGGTCATGTTTCAGGTGTGAAGGAGATTTCTGTTATTTGGCCATCTTTGCGATGATTTCTCACACCACTTCACACATGTGTCATAAGCCTCTCTGATACAGTTTTCATACAGGTGGAAAAGATGTTTTCAAGCAAATTCTTTTCTCGATCTGAACATCTATTTAAATGCAAGCAGACTCTTTCC
>NW_009945638.1:44959-45372 GCF_000696875.1 Nestor notabilis
CCTAACAAATTAAAACATCTGTTTCAAGGGAATCACGAGTTTATTGCTGTCATAACAACCTGACATTTGACATGCTGTACTTTGCTGAATTAAAGACACAGTACACTGTACGCCAGAGAAGCAAGGATGGGTTATAGTTTTCTGTAACATCTGTAGAGTACAAAATGCATGTTTGCTCTCAAGTTCAAAGAGCCCTTGGAACTATATTCACTAATAACATAACAGAAAGATGGCATATGGTTAGCTCCTCTTTTTGTTTTATTTATGAAGTTGTTTGTGAGATATTAATGTACTTAATTCTGGAACTTAGAAATCTGCCTCTGAACAGAAACACTAGCAAAGCAGGCCAAGCAAAGGACCTTTCCTATAATATTGTGTTTGGGGTGGGGTATGTCCTGGGTTCCGCAGTAGCA
>NW_009945638.1:45403-69885 GCF_000696875.1 Nestor notabilis
GAACATGTTGCGGGAAAGAGGAGAGAGAGAACTAGATAAACATCTCCTGAAGTGCTTTCCTAAGTCAGAGTTTACTGATATACCAAGAAGAATTTAACGCATCACCCTATTGGTGTCTTACTTGGATGACCTGCTTTGCAGCTTAATTCATCAGTGTTTCAGTTTCCTATTTGCAAAACGGAGTCCATAGTAACTGTCTGCCACAAATTGCTCTCTGAATCTGTTATGTAAATTGTCAGATCCTGTAGTATCTCAGGAATGGAGGTCATGTAAGCATGGAGACAGAGGGATAGAGGTAAAACCACAAAGAGGGCAACCTACCCTTTTTGTTTCTCTGCAAATAATATTTCTCAGAGCACTGGTGTCTCAGGTACAAACAGTAGGACAGAAGGATAGAAAGATTTAACTATTACAAGATACTTTTTTCTCACTCAGCTATCTCCATACACTTTCATGAATAATAAGGGAATATCACTTGCCACCTTTGTCTGCTGTTAACCTCCAGAAGCTAGTAGCATCCTAAATCACCAAAGAATTTCTAACAGAAAACCCTGAAGGAAGTAATAAATGTCAAGCACACATCAAAAACAGGCTAAGTTTTGGGGTTTGGTTTGGTTTTGTTTCATTTCAAAAAGCTGTGCTAAAATTCTTTGAATTTTTAATTTTGAGTGAACAGTCCCTATGAAGTTCAACTCTATTGCATATTGTTGTAATACACTATCTGATTAAAAACTTACATATTTGACCCAGGGATTAGTTAAGTAGAATCTCCATAATGGGAGGACAGAATTTTCTCAGTGATTTCTGGAAATATTACATTCTAAGTTCCTGTCATTTTCTCTTTGTTAGTAATATGAATTCACACAAAACCTTTAGGAAGGGTAGAACACTGTAACATTTATGTTCTTGGCAAAGTATGTGCATAGGGAGTCAAAGTGTGACTGCTCTGTGGTCACACATTTTGCAGAAGTATATCACACCTGAATGGGAAGAACAATTCCTTCAAGGGATGACTGAAAGCGCTCTGCTGAGATTTAAACCACTGAATATTTGTTTTGCACTAATCAGTTACATCATTTGTATATGAGTTGACTCATCTTATGTAAAATAGGAAAGCAGAAAGGAGTAAACAAACTAAAAAAGAGTACTAAAAAGGCATTAATTTAGCAGTCTGATGCTGAGTCAGAACTTACAGTAGCTCTGTCTCCTTTAACCAGCCCTAGAAGTACTTGAAGGACTGGCAAGCTTGAAAAGAATAATATGGTAATGACAGCATGTTACATGGAAAACAGAGCGTAGACAAAAGCAAACAGGTTGACAAAGCACAAGGAAGATTTATGTCCACATAGTGGATACAACATTTTGATGGTACCGATTGTGCCTTTTCTTTGCAGCAACTGCAGGCAGCATTGCATGCTGTGTTGTGACTTGGCTGACACGGCAGGAACAGCAACTAGTTTAACACTGATGCAAGATAAGGGCAGCAGCTGCTCCCATCTAGACCCAAAGATACATTCCTTTTTTCCTTCCTTTCAAAAGTCACTCTCTACCTCTGTTCTGTCAACACTCCCCTACTAAGGGTCAGGGAAGAATTTATTCCACCTCTTTTATCACATACATTCATATGTAGCACTTCATTTACTGAGGTATTTTTTGGGGGAGATGATAACTCTTAACTCCTAAAGGTTTGGAAGACTGGGTCTTCTGATCACAAGCTCAGGGCTCCTAAAGGTCAGATGCTGCTTGCTTAGTTATGTCAATTTTATTACAGTCACCTCACTTTCCATGTACAATAGGCATTTGATGATTGATGTTTCGTGATGGGACATTCCTACTGAACTCTTTAAGAAATTCTTTCCCTTCATTCAAGAGTTCAAAGGAAAGAGAAAAATTGAAAGAGCAATTGCATAGATTTATGTACTGTACAGTGAAAAGCCAAATACCTTCCTGTTGAACACAGATATCTAACAGCAATTGGGAACAGCATGTGGAAGCTGACTTCAGGTATTCTTGAACTGAAATCACAGTCCATTTTTACAAAACAATGGAAGATAAGGGGAATCCAAAAGCCAGAATATAGAACCTTCTAGTTTGAAAGTATAAACTAATTATGCTATTTAAAGCAATAGCATAGCACGATGTATTTATGTCTACAAAGGAGTTCATTCTTTTAGAGTTTTAAATATAAATTTCATGACAAATAATTTCCATTTTCTAGTCATTGGATTTTGGGTTAGTCAAAGTTGTAACTTCTTTCCATCTGGTTATGCCTTCTAGGAACTACATTCACAAAGCCAGCCTTTCTACACCATTTCTGGAAATCGTAAAAATTAGTATAATTCATTTATATATTCAGTAGAACAGACATTATCATAATCTCATCTGACCACTTGCATTTTCAGCTATGAAAGCAAATTCATTAAAAGATTGGAACTAACTGACAGTTTTGCCAAAGTAAGAACAGAAAAAAATTGTCCTACTCTGAGTCAGTCTTTGTGGAAATTTAGTTATTTTTGTTACTGGAAATAGGGTGTAGTATTTCCCCTCTTTCTAAAAAGAAGAGTTAGTTCTGAGTGTGTGATCTCCAGACCACCAATAACTCAGTCCTGTTGTAAGTGATTTCTTTGAAGTTTTGAAAAGAGGCTCACAAGTGAAGTTTAATCAAGTGGATTCTTTATTTAGGTGCACGTAAAGATAGTGTTTTGCTACACATGGTAAAAGTTCTGTCAGTGCCATCCCATCTGCCTTTATGAAACGGTGCATTATTTTTCAGCACAACTTAATGTAATTCCTGCAGTGTTTGAAATTATTGTGTTTGAACTATGCATAGAGGGACTATGATTTATATGCTCCCATTCCATGTATTCCATAAACACTTTAGCAATGTGAATTTCATTTCCAGGACAAGTGCTGCCACTTAGTTGCAAGCAGACTATTTCATTCCCAAGCATTTTAAAACAGCTAGTAAAAAGTTGTATGAGAAACTGCTTAAAAATACTTCTCTAAAGATGGAAAAGGAACCTATGAAATTGAAGAATACACAAAGTTAAGATCTTTCTAATTTTTCAAAACTTAGCCATACACCTCCAAATTTAATCTCCTTAAAAAGCAGGAGGATGATACTGGGCTTTAGAGTCTGGTTGCAGTGAAAACTAAACCAGAAAAAAACCCCATATTTTGAAGAGATTACCAGAATGATATATCTGTTAAAGTAAGTTACAAAGGCCTAGAAACTCTGCTATAGTCCGTCTAGGCTCTTGACACCCTTATCATTACAGTAACCTAGTCTCTTTCAAAATAGCGTCAGGCAATATGACTGACACCTGTTATGGGTGGCTTCTTTCTTGGCTTCCACTCAGAACTATCTGTGCTGTATTGTATTTTGCTTTGGTAGAGTTTTAAGTGCCCACACTGTTCAAGAGCTGTGGAGGAAGGCAGGCAGAAGGAGTATTGCCAGAAGGAATAGAAAGCAGTAAGATTTCTCATGGTTTGGGCTGGTGGATAATTTGACACTCTTATCTAGAACAGAGGTGAGCTTCCCGACTCCCACAAAGATGGAAGGAGAAGGTGGTATTTGACAGCAATAGGCAAAGACTAAGATTACCTACTCCTCCTACAAAAGAAACAAATATTTTCAATTTAAGATCCTGTGTCACTAACATAACTGGATGAACCTGTGCAATTCTATGAGGATTGTCTGATCTAAAAACGCCCCGTGACCTCAAGTTACTTCATCTTCTTAGGAAGTCCCATCCCTCAGAACTCTTCCCTGTGTATATCCAACAATGAAGCTAACAATAAAACATTTACTAAACAAAACCAAATAAATATCCAACAATTTTATGTACTATTTTGGTAAGATTGAAAGTCATGGTTTCCTTAAGGATCTAGTTGCTAAAATACAGACTTCAAGGAACTGCATTCATAAAATAGTGTTCCAGTTTTAGGTCCTTTCCAGCAATTTTTTCTGGATTGTATCAGCTTGTTGATGGAATAACCGAAAGGCATTTAACATAACTGTGTATTGTCTTAAAAGAATATGCAAAACATAAAATCAAGGTGAGTACTTTATTTTCTGTCCCTTAAAGACTGTTTTTTGAGAAGAGGTATGATGGTCTCAACCTTCATATTTTCAGGACTGTAACAAGGACTGAAGACATATCTTCAGTGTAACATTTATTTTCCAAAAAAAACAAAAGTAAAAAGCAAGATTTAGAAAAGAGAAAGAAAATGTTGCAAAACAGAACTAACAGTGTCTTTTCCTACCGCAGAGTGATTTCTGCCATGTTATGTTGACCTTGGTCACAGTAGAAAATGCTGCAGAAGCAGAAGAGCTATTAGCAAAGAAAACTTGTCTTTGACTGAATCAATGAATAGGCCCAAGACTGTCCCTCCTTTCTTTGTGTATGTGCAGTTGTTTGAGTTTCTAAGGGTTGTTCATACTGTAAGGACTGAATTCTTCTCTAAGGATTGATGCTGTGTACCAGATTTCCTCTATTCATCATGAAAACACTGACGTACTATTGTCACAAACATAAAAAGACCTACTTAATCCAACGAGCATTGAATTCCCCACCAATTAATTTCTGGTGGGTCTCATGGTTAGAACAAAAAATAAAGTCAAGCAGATGCTGGGACTGAGTTTGAATTGAGGCACTGAGTCACTGGATGACCTTACAGACAGTCTCTTGACCTCTGTGTGCCTCAGCAATCTGGCACTATCACTTTGGGAAAGGCGGGACGTCACTGAATGCCCAGTGCTGTGCCCAAGCCTTCCAGGCTAAGCTAGAAAACAGCAAAGCAAGCATGCTAATATGGAACTATTTCCTGGTTGATTCACCTGTCCCCTTTGACATCTCTGCAAAGGCTGAGCATGACCTGGAAGTCAGTAGAGGTACAAGGATGATTTCATTTATTCTTGTTGGGTGAGCTCCACTCACCCTGTATCTGCAGAACATCCAAGCAGGATAGACAAAAATCCCTACTGCCCTTAAAAAAACCCACAACAATGCCAGTGCTGGCAAGACAGAATATACACGCAGAAACATCTGTGTGCCTGCTGAGCACAGCTGTACACAGGTTGCTTCAGAAGTTTCCATGGTGAATATGCTGGACTGCTGCAAAGCTGAGTATGTCTGGCTGGGAAGGAAGGGAAAGGTAGCAAAATGCAGCACAGTTCAGTGGAAGACAAGCATCACTCACTGATGCTGGGGATTGGAACTAGATGATCTTAAGGTCCTTTCCAACTCCAACCATTCTATGATTCTGTGATGGTTTCTGAAGACTTAAACAGTTCTGCGTTGGCAATCATCTCCTCTCTCAAATGCCTCATATCTCTTGTTCTTTATCAGTATTATTGGCTCTGCATACCTCTGTTGACATCTGCAACTCAGGATCAAGCTTTCCCCAAGGAAACAGCTGTCCCACTACAAGATGTTACTGTTTCCACTAGTTTGTAGCCATCACTAACATGAACCATTGACAGTGTAATGGTGTTTTGCATCCTCTTTAGAGCAAATTTGCCCAGGTCAGTTTAAGAAGTACTGTATCATCAAGTAAAAGCTAACATGTTTAGACAGTTTACATAAATTATTTTCACATCTTATAGCACCAGGTTGAAAAAAAAGAATAATGTAGGCAATAAGGAGCAGACTTTCCCAGAGAAACATGAGCCCCCTTCTCATCTAAGTATTCTGATTTCTAGATATGGACACCTATGGGTCATGTCCCTCTGTTCCTGTATTGCTGGTCATAAGTTGTCTTAAATTTAACAGGATAGATAAAAATCTCTTTACCCAGAACATGTCACAAAAGACAGTGACTGAAGGCACCTCACTGTGGCATGGAATCAAGGAATCCTGTCTTTCCTGAAGCAATACTGTAACCATCAGGTAAGTGTATCAAAAGGTATGCCAATACTGCTCTAAATTAATGTAGTGCAACGTAAGTTAGGTGTGATGTACAGGTGTTTAACTAAAGCCAAGTCCATGTGTATACTTCATGTAGGGCATGCACTTTCTGAACCTCAATCGTAGTTCAGCTGAGTGAAGGCAGGAAAACTGAAGAAACTGCTCAACAGCATGACTAATCACCTTCCTAAACTTTCTAAAAACTTTTAAGTGCTTAGAAATTTTACTGTACAGCCACTTCTCTTTTACCATAACATGTTTTTCCCAAGCAAGTTTTGTGTGTTTAGAAAACACTGAGGCAGAACACAGTCATAGAAAACAAAACCAAAAGCATTCATCATGTAGGAGTCTCTATAACAGCAAATTCATATAGAAAAACCTCACACTGTGCACCTAACAATGCACAGTAACATTGAAACCGAGCCTGATGCTTCGCTCAATAATGGGGAAATGTCCCTATCGTTTCAATCAGGTCAGAGTTGAATTCTGATTTGAACTGAATATAATTTTTCCTTCTAAATTCTTCACTTTTCTCTATCACAAACAGCTACTGAAAAAGCTTGTTTCAAGTATTCCTAAATATTAAATATATGCTAGGCCATTCTACATAAACGGAGACTGCACTCCGTGCAATGCATTTAGCAATGTCCTTGAGTTACCTGTATTTTGGATGTAACCTAAAACCAGAGCTCTTGACCACTTTTATAGCTGTGAACAGTCCCCTGGCTCCTTTCACTTGAGCAGGGGTGTTAACCCCAGTGTCCTGGCTTACTTCCAGTTTACGTAATTATGTTACACTTGCTAAAATTCTCCAAGAGGTCCCACCTGGAGAAGCTATTCTTCACTTTCTCTTTCAAGAGAACCTTGAGAAACACTGCTAGCAGAAAACATCTACCATTCTTTCTCTGAGACGTGACTGCATTTCCATAATGAAGGAAGTAGTCACTGTTTATAGGTATATAAATTTGTGCAGACATAGACTTATATGTGCCTCTTTGTACTAATTGCTTGAATAGATGGATACATGCACATCCATGTGGAGTGGTCCTGGTACAGTCTCTTTAGCAAAGGAAATATTTTTCAGATTGGACTAGTTACAGCATTTTCTAAAGAATTATGTAACATGCAAAGCAGAAAAGAACAAAACCTGAGACGGTTTAATTAAGTGACAGAAGATGCCTATGGCAGAAATGGGAACTTATCCCATGTGTCAAGATTTCAGCTTTCAGCATGACATAATTTCTTTCCCTGAAGAAACATTATGTAATATAAAGCAGAATATATAACAAAGATCTAGATATGTGTAATATAATGAGGAATATGTAATGAAGAATATAAAGTATAACAAAGAAATATAATAATCTAGTCTCATATCTGAAAAGAAATTTCTAGGGAAAAGAAAGTACTAAATCTATCATGGGGTAGGCATCAGCAGAATATTATGTCTGTCATCTAATGAGCAGGTAGTGGTGAGGACTGGTCCAACAGGGATAAAACTTGTCCAACAGGGATAAAACAGGTGCCCTAACCTTTACTCTATTTCTGCCCTTCTGCTGCCCATTTCCACTTTATTTTACCCTGCTAAGTCTAAGGCTAAAGTTGTCATAGCTCAATAAGGGCCCCTTTACTACATTAATGACTCTCTCTCTCTTTGTATCCAAACCACAGAAGGATGTGCTCAACTTCTACCACTGAAACTGATTTCTATATATTTCATCACTCAGATTATTCACATGTTGATGTTGTAATAATTTAGCAATATGCTCCTGTGGTTTTCATTAGCGAGTGAGCATCACTTACAGCTTGACATGTCTCTACTCTCTCCCCGTACAATTTCTTTGCAGTTTGGCAGAGGGCAAGTGAGAAGGGATGGTCTACTTGCTAGGACAGAGAACAGGTACTTTGAAAAATCCATGGCCTGATGTTTTTTTCTGTCAGAGTTTCTACGTCTCCCTGCTTTTTCCATCTACAAAACTGCAACAATTTTTAATGAACTCATAAGAGTATTGTGAGGTTGAACACAGCATCATGCATTGTTTGCAAACTACTTGGAGATTTTTGGCTAAAAGGTGCTCTAAAAGTGCAAAGGAGTTAATTGAAATTACAGGAGTCAATTTCTAATGTGTATCTCTGTTTATGAGCAGATTTTTCACCTCACTCTCATGGAATTTAAAGATACAAAAACCACACTCAGCCCCAAAGAACCTAAAATCCCAACAGAATGTACAGATGAAAGGGCAAGAGAAGTTAAAAATTACCATCCCCGTTTTACAGAGGGAGAACTGAAACATGAACAATTTCATATGTTTCATGATGCACAGAAAAAAAGCAGCAGATGCAGGGATGTGAAGGCAGGTCTCCTGAAACCCAACCCCATGTGCTTTGTACAGTGGATATTCTGGTTAGCACAGTCACTCTACAGTCTCGCCACTGCCTTGCCATTAAGTCTAATTACTGATTTTGCTGGTGTTAGAAAGGTAAGAATCCTTTGAAAACCTACATCTACTCTGGGAACCGAATACAGCAGCATGCTTTATGTTTTAGCACCTTCTTGTTTAGTTAATTCCTTCTATTTTCTTTTTTTATTTTCTTTCTTCTTTTTCTTTTCTTTTTTTTCCCCACATGGAGGTCATGAAACTCTTTCAGTTTGATGGTGTTTTTTATTATGAGGGTTTCTTAAGGTAGCTGAAGTGGCTGAAAGCAGGGCTTGCTGAGGAAGTGCTCAGCCATGGCCCACTGCTTGATGTCAAAAGGCCAGCATCTGGTACCATTCTCCTGGTACTCAATTGCTTCTTTCTTTCAGCTCTTTTCAGACCAAGGTACAACTTGAGAAGTGTATTTTGTGTTATAAAAGCCCTAATAGAATGGCAGCTTTATGTGCATAAATCTGTTCTCACTGCCAACACCACAACTTAGCCAAATAGCAACTGCAGCCACAATACCAGGAGGCCAAAGATTTCTAAGACTAAATCTGTCACCTCATCTCGTGCAACTAGCTGCCTACAGCCCTGAGTATGACCTTAAATTTGATTCTCCCGTTGTACACAAGCTACAGAGAAAATTACTAAGTGTTGATTTATTGTACTATGGATTTTCTCCATTTTCCTTACTTTTTGTTTGCATGTTCTTAGCAATGTTATACATATTCCTTTAAATATTAAGAATTCCGCCTCCCCAACCTAAACTAGTGACAGAGCCACAGTTAACTGTCAACAAATCTATGTAAAACTCAACTGTCATAATTTACTAATCTGAACAAAGGGAATTTCATTTTGATTTTATTGAAATATAAAATTTCTTCAAATTAAAACCAAATGAATACATCTTTATAGTCAAACTGAGACTCTACAAAGCAGACAGCATCAAGTGCTAGTTCACACAGTGGGGTCAGCACTCTTTCTTCACTGCATTTGCTAATGTTTATGTTTTTTTATAATCAGGAGAAAATCAAAGCCATGTGGACACCTACAGGGAAAGCAGCAGGTCTCAAAATGTTTTTGGCAGGGCAAAATTTGTGATTCTCCCATGGCACTTCATTTTTTGTCAACTATGTTTCAGTTACATTTTCATGTTAATTTCTTTTATTTTGTAAATTAGCTGGGGCTGGAAACAAATTTTCTTGTTGTTCTTGCAGAATTTTAGAGCAGCCATTCCCAGGTGGAACTACTATTAAGAAAAGCTTTATTTTAATCCACAAGCCTGAATCTAATATATAACCTCTCCATTCTTATAAGGCATAGGTCAACACAGCAGGTGTTTCAAGTTCCTGAGAGATGTATTAAATAGACAAATTTGAACCATTCATGATTAATAAAAATGTTTTTGGGTTTTTTTTTTTCATTTGGATGGAGACGAGAATACAAAATCACAGTGACCATACCATAAATATACCATTAAAATATAAATAACCTTCGTAACACCTGCTTGTGGGGAAACAAAGTAATATTCTAGAGTGTGTTTAATAGAAAAAGGTAAAAAAACCCACCCTACTATTAAATTAAATATTGAAATGCAAGTGCATAAGAGTCATAATTTTTAAAACAGGGACCCAAAATAATGAACAAACAGCCAATAACTAGAAAATCACCTGAAGGACTGAATTCAAAGGACTTATTAAAAATATCAAATTTACCTTTTAAAAGACCTGTGTAATTACATGCATCATGATATAACATGCAGGGCACACAAGGCAAGCATGTGCTGTAAAGGTCTGAACAACCTATTGCTGTATGTGTTCCAAAGCACATGGATGCATAGATGTCCAGGAAAACAAGCCTGAAGGCAGTTTGCAATGCATCATTATGGACCTGCCTTTCTTTGAAAGTTTTGCCTATCTTACAATTTGTCAGCAGAGGACCTGAACAGGTCAAGGGTTAATAGGACAGGCAACATGTTAAACCTATTTGGCACACTGCTGCAAACAAAACCTCTGGACTATGGGATATGGATTCTGTCTTTGCTGGGTGTCAAACCTGTTCCATAGGCACAAAGTAAAGATGATACACGCTTCTGTCCTCCAGTCTTACAGACTTGTGTTAAACACAGCTACAATTGGCCTGAGGATGCATGCCAGAGCTTTTGTTCATTAGACTGAATGAAAAAATATGGTCTGGACAGAAAGATATTGGAGTTTTGCTCCATCTCTTTTAAGTCAGAAATGCTAAACTGGAGATAGATTCCAGAGTTTATTCATGTGAAAAACACTGTATAAACAATTTGAAGTTCATCACACTGTATTATGTGTGCTTAGACTGAGTATTGGGAGTGGTGTATTTATCCATTCTATACATGATGGGATGCTGATTTGGTTAGTAGCTAATGTCCAGTTAATATCAAATCCTGACATGTAAATTTTTTGACTCATTCATGGTCAAGCCTACTGGAAAGAGACCGTGTTGTAGATTCCTGGAAGTACCTTATTAATCCTGTTAAATAACTGAGTGGTTATTTAACATCTTGCTTTCTCACCCCACTTAGTCTACTGCCAATACTATCTGCCAGGAAGAGAATTAATCATAGCGAGTCACTGTTTACAAAGAAAAGAGTGCGGTTATTTAAGGAGACTTCAGTGACTATGAGCCAAATCCCCAAGCAAACTGTGACATTACAAGAGAAAAAACAATCAAGAGTAAAAACAATACCTCTGGATTCCCTAGATGTAAAGGAAGCTACAAGGAGTATATGAACAGCCCAAACAATTTTGGCTTTCCTTCATGTAATGGAAGAACATATACATGGGGATAAGAAAGAGTTTGGGGCAATTGGTGTGAGTGAAATATCTCTGCCATTTGTCTTCTCAAGCATAAGGGACTCTTCTTCCACTAAGAGTGGAGGCTTGTAACTGCTTAAAAGATGTCTAATAACCAATATACATTTCTCTTGACCCTGTAAGATCTGAGATCCAATAGGATCCAAAACTCTGAGTCATACTCATCAGTATAAACTAAGTACTCTGCTGGCTTTGAATGTTAGGGACATTATTTACTCCACTTACTATTTTTTTTTTTTGCATGAATAAGACATGCATTTTTTCATCCAAGTTGTCTTGAAAAGCTGAAAATTTAGTTGTAGATGTTGAATTAGGTATGGGGAAATAAGTTATGGTTCATAATTTAATACACATAGTGGGTTTCAAATGGTCTTTAAAGATGCTCAGAGTAAAACTCATAAACAAATGTTTAGCTATTGGTTTACTTTACATTCATGTTCATACACAGAAATCAAGAAGCATGCATAACAAGAACTTGATGTTTCTCCAGCTATCTAAAACAGTATTTAATTTTAAATATTTCCATGTGTTTATGAAGTTGAAATCTTTTTATGTAAACAGCCATGATATATTCCCTCTTTGAAGTTACTAGGCACAATGAATAAAAAAACCCACCAGAACAATAACATTGAGACTTTGACGGTAGGATATCTTAGGAAACAGACTTATATCTTCAGGGCAGTTAGCTAGTAGGAAGGTATTGCAGAGCAGACACAGCAATGACTTGTGATACGTTCTGATTCCTCTCATAATATCTCAGGTCAGTAGAAGCTTAATTCAATGACCAGTCTTCATGAAATAAGGTAATACTTATTTACAGTTAAAGTGACAAAAATGTGAACCTGATTTACAGAGGGACATGAACACATTCTTTGAGAAACTTTAAGGAAGGAGACACTTAGACTGGCTTGAACTCCTTCATTCTTCTTGAAGCTTCACCATATACCACATCTAGTACATAAATTAGAGTTGACCCAGACTAATTCTTATTTTTTCCTACCTCTGATAAATCCGCAAGACCAGAAATGCAGTAACACCACCACAGATGACTGGTGCTATAGATCATCATACCTCCATATACCTCAATAGAGCTATGTCAGCTTACACAAACTGGGCATCATCATTTCTGCTCTGCAAAGTGGATTGGGGAGCACATGTATTTAATTTTACATCTTGACTTGTGGATCCATCTCCAGTACATCTGACAGCACTCTTGATAAGTTAAAGGTTTTGTGAGTCACAGCTAATTACAGATCAAGTATCCTGAAGACTCCCTGCCATCAAGGAGCAATAAGAAAGCCTCAGCTGCTTACATGGGAGATGGATGTTCCCACTCAAATGTTGCTGATGGGTCCATTCTGCAGGATGTCAGCAAAGTACTTGAGCATTTGTGACTTCACGAACAAAGGACAACAGTATTTCTCATCTATTAATATATTTCATGTTAAAAAGACAAAGTCAATTTGCCTCTAAGTCTTTCCTGCAAAAGTTCTTTCACTCTGCATAGACAAATCAGGCACATTGCAAAGTTGAACTTGAATCAGGATTTTTGAAGGAAATAGTTAAGAAATAAAGGGAAATTTTGTTTTCAAGGTTAGAAAAAATTTTGTCTTTAGTGTTATTCCCTTGTGGTCAGTGGATCTGTAGTAGGGGTGAATTTTACTTGGCATGTTTAGCCAACACTTCATCTAAAACTAATTTTCCTACAGCTACTCCCCTAACCAGCCTCTTTCACTTTGTAGGGTCAGAAAATGGGAGCTAGTGTCACTGACATCAGAGATTTTCTTTTAAGGAAAAGAGGAAATTTCACCTCACTTCTAATTTGCTATGCAATAATCACATAGTGTCACTTTGTTTATGTTGACATATGTTGACATATGACTGCAGTAAAAAAGTGACCACACAGTCCAGTTATAGCAATTACTAGCATGTTAGATTCAGTTTAAATAATGCCCCTTCCTGCGCTGAAAACAGGTGTAGTCCCATCCAATTGCCAAACTTGGTACCCTGTTGCCAAAGGCAAGCAGAAAGTGTGATGGTAGATGAGCAAGAGAACTTCTACATAATATTATTAGGACAGACAACACGGGCTACAGTTCTTGGTGGTTTCAAAGGAGCCTTCATGAAGCACATAACACTTCAGAAATCAAAACAAGAATTTGGTACCAAATCTTATAGTTCTTACAATTACTATACTTCAAAAATTAATGACAAAATAGTGACACAGGAAAATAAAGTGTATTTGAAAAAGCAGAAAGGCACAGCTCAGTATAAAGGACCAGAGGAGATGCTGGGTCTCAACATCTACCTCACTGATTTCATAAAATTGTCTTAGAAACTAGTTAAAATTTACCTTAAATTTTACCTTAAAATCAGTTTGAGGTTTTGTCTCCTATTTTTTTGATTTCCACTTTTCCTTCATCATTCTCTTTGATATTTTATTCCTACTGTTTCGTGGCAAATTCCAAGCAAAGCAAAGTCAAGTTAGTGCTGCCATAGGCAACCAAGACTTAGGATAACACAAGAGAAATTTTAAGTGTATATCGAGACTGCACCAAATATAAGTTGCATTGACACCCTAATTCCTCAGCTAGGTAAAAAAAAAAAGACATAGTAGAGCACAGTGTGACTCCCCTGTTCCAGGTGGATGTTCTTTTTTCCAAGGAAAGCATGGCAGGGAAGGAAGTATATATGAATATCACCTTTATATGGTCTTGATCGTTTAGACAGAGACCACATTAACTCTGCTTTTCCAGAATTATTTTTTCTTTTTTTTCTTAATACCCAGTGAAATTCTAACAGGCATCTAAGTCACTTTTCAGATTAAATTTCACTTTTAGAAATAGCTTGGGCATGTGGGACCAGACCCTACTCGTATTATATGTTTGCTAGATTATCTTTAAAAAAGACTGTAATCAGATAGCTTCCTGAGAATTTAATGTCCAATGGCAGAAATGGTTCATGTTCCTGAGGACTCCATTTGAAGAGTTCTTCAAATTTTATTCTAAGATTTCTATTGTATCTTTCTGAATAGTGCTTTGGAAAAAGAAGTGTTTACAACTGCGTCTAAGGATCTGAAGTTTAGATGCAATTCATTGCTGTGAGGTTGTATCAATTGTACAACCACAAATATCTAGATAAACGGAGTCTCAATTTTAGAAGACTCAATACTTTGTATTGCCATTGTCTCTGACTATTCCACTGTAAAATGTAACTAAATTGCACATGCCCTGAGAGTAGGCGTGAAGTCTAATCTTTTATCTGCTTCAATTACTTATCCATCTCTAGCTTTCAAATTTATATTGCTGTTACAGCTCAGTAATTAGGTGATGGTCATGATTCAGTTTTACAGTTTAGAAATAATAGCTTGTTAAAAGTCTTTGTCAGAAAATAAGTGAATTTTGTAGGTTTACGTTTTAAGTTTTGGAATTGTTGGCATTTTCACATTTTCAGATGAAATATTCCCTCCTTTTTCTCAAGATCATTTTCCATTCCACAATTTAGTTTTCTACAGCTAGTCACCCCCCATCCCCTACACCTTAAGTAGTCAAAATTTATTTCAAGGAAACACTGTAGAAGTATCATAACAAATATGTTTAATTTATCCAACTGAACCTTTAATATGAAATTCTAATTCTCTTAGCCCACCAAAGCTTTTGATCAAGTTTAGAGCACAAAGTTCTCAGAAATCTTAAAAATTCTCACTGCAAGAGAACCTTATTCCTCCAGGCTTATTAACTGAGCCTGATTTTGAACTGCATAATTTTTATCATTCATAGCATGCAAACCTCTAAGATGTTTCACCTTAACTCTGCCTTTCTGTCTTGCCCCAGCAAAGCTTATTTGAACCATACACCTGAGTTCCTCCAGAGCATCAATGGTCACTATCACAGGATTGGTGGCAATTAGCACATTCAGTGTCTCACTTTAGCCACTACACAAATATCTCCATATTCATCAGAGGTAATTGGCAGTAGATGCCTGAGAACTTCATTCAGGTGATCACCACCCATTAGCTGCTTGGCTGACTGTGTGGCGTTGCAGGCTCCAGTCTCTGCTCACATCACCATTCCACCTGTACCAGGCTAGCTGGGGAACTCCTGTAGACCTTAGCTTGTATGGGCTGGGAAAGAAGATGGGGATCCAAGAAGGACAGATTGGGTAATATAGATGTAGTCTTAATTTTCAAGAAGCAAAGCAGCTCAGAGAAGATGATAGAATGGCATTGGCATCTTCTTGGAAAAAGGTGAAAATTGGGGACAGAGCAGGAAAAAGGGTATTTCTCCTCCTATCTGCACACACAGCCCAAAAACCTGACCAGAATCAGGTCCTTCTATCACTAGAAATCTCAGGAGCTCCTGTATTAGTCTCCACTGTAATATTGTAGACTTCTGCACTCACAGAGCAGATTTAGTCCTTTCCATGGTAAGCATGGGGTAACTAATGCTTCTCACTTGCTGCCACTGATGTCAGACCTGAAAAGCTCATTCTCAAGAGAGGGGGAAACAGTTTCACCGGTTCTAATTCTCCTAAACTGTTTATTCCCTTAGGCAAAATAATCAGCTAACACACCTGTGGAAAGTGAGTACAGAGCAGAGGAAACCCGGCAGGGAAACTTGCTGAAGTCACAGCTGTGCGTGCTGTCACTGGACTATGCCCGGTGTGTAATGGCACATTAGGTAGGCATTGATCTCAGCCAGTTTACGAGGTCTGTTACAGAATTGAATCACTTGCTGCTGAAACCCATGGAGCAAAAATTGCTACTTCCTAAGCTAATCCATTTTCAAATTAGCTTCCAATCGTGACTGATGACCTCACTGCAAATCAGTTTACCTAATTGCTAACACTCACCATGAGAAGAGAAATCAATCTTTGTTTCTCCTTCTTTGTCCTATTTTTCTTAATATTCAGATTCCTCACAGCTTCCTTTCACACTACTCCAACTGGGAAGATAGGTTTTATGAAGAAGCTAAGATTGCTTAATTGTCTACTCCTATTCAGAAGACAAGAAGGGAAATCAACGATTGCCGGTGCTTCACTGGCAGAGTTGAGAACATGTATTCATTTGTTCATGCAGCTTTACTAAATTGTTACTTAGCATCTACATCGGAGCAAAAATAGACTGTTTCTTGATCATTGCATGTAATTATAGACAGTTCATTTCCCAGTTTGTAATTGCAAAGAAAAGTCTTAAGAGGCAAAAGAACTGATGGAAAGGGAAGATTTGATGCCCATGTAACTTTTAAACGTGGATAGCAGAAGCAACCATAGGTTCCCTCATAAATCTGTTCTAGATTATTTTCATTTTGAGAGGTGGAGGATTTAATTTCCAAGGAAGACTATATGTAGAGATGAGAGTGAATAAAGAACACAAACATACTTCAAACTGACAAACAGAAAAGACAGAATCAAAACAGCAAATACAGCTATATCCTATTTTTACACAAGTTCCTATGTAAAATCACAGGGACCTTTTCTGGGACAATCAAGTACCGCAGTTTGAATCCTCCCTAAATGTGATGGCATTGAATTCCTAGCAGATACCTCTTCAGAGCTAAGTGGTACATTTCTATGTAACGTATATTCTACATGGCAGGATAAAGTGTATAGCAATATATAATACAAATAAGCTCTGAGTACCATGGAAACATCTCTTTTATTGTATTATGAATCATGTAAAACTAAGAAATTATGCTAAAAGCATGAAAAAGGAAAAAAAATAGGCACTTAACACTAATTTAGTAAAAGAAGTCATACAGACCTATCCAAGGTGTTCCTCAAAGCAGTCAACACAAATCAAGTAACTATTCAGGTCATCCCACACTGGCTCAAAACAGAAAGCAGTGAGAAAAGGTTCTCTCTGCAGCTGAGTAAGGGACAGTCCAGATTTCCATTTTGCTGTGTCAGCTGGCTCAGAAGCAAATCTGCATTTCCTCCTGGAGAGATACAGATGTACTTTTTTAATAACAAAATAGCCAATATGTCTCTAAATATGATTATTGTAACCACATATAACTTGTTGTACAACTGTGCTCAGCTTCATAGGTAGGGCAGCAAGCCAGGAAATGTGGTGAACATATCCTCTTCCTCAACCCCTTGACCTACTAGTGTGATGTTTATCTTCATGCTGACATTCCTAAAAATCTCTATTTCTTCCTTAAATCGAGCTACCATATATTGAGAACAGAATAGCAACTAGTGTTCTTTTGGCATTTTAGAAATATTTTTCTTTGCACAAATTGCCTTGCTTTTGCTTTCCTTTTGTATGTCCCTCTCTTTGTTGAGTCCACATTTTATTTCTGACTGTGTGACTCTGCAGCCACTCCATGTTAAAAAAATCCCAAGGAAACATTGTGGCTTGTGGTTTCAAATGTCAGTTTTACTATGTCCCTGAAGTTTAGACATGAATGACATGTTGACCTTTGAAGTAGCATTGTCCTGGGACATAGCTGAGATTTTCTATTAGAGTGAGGTTTGCTTTTAACAGAAGAGGAATGTTCAGATAGACTGATTGGTACTTGGCCCCTGGCTAAGCTAAAAGTATAGCTTTCCCTCTCAGGCCTAATTCCTAACATAGGAATGCAGAGACAAAAGGAAACACAATAGGGAAATAAATCTAGCAGAAGTTCTTCCAAGCAACTTTGTAGAAGTTTAAACTGTAAATTGGAAGACATACTTCCTCCTTTACATTTCATCCATTTTTGACTGTGCCTAATATATCATTAAAAGATGCCATACTATTCTGAAGTTTAGGTGGATTGATGAGTGTTTATTTCTTGGGGGAAATGCTTTGCGAGAGCTCTAAAATAATAGGATAAGGTATAGCTTATTTTCTTAAAAGTTCTTTAATCAGCATTAGTATGCAACTCAGATTCCAAAATATTTGGACCCCTGCTGAAACAAATAGAAGTGTTGGAGGAACAGAAATGTACTAGTGACCTCAGAACAATTTCCAATAGTTTTAAGTGTTGCTTCCAAGTACTAAAATCTATTGAAGTGGTGCCTGGCTATTTTACTATGCTATCTGGGGATAAACTCCATTCTTTATTTATCTAAGCAGGGGGTCTCCTTCAGTGAATCTCATAATATTAAATAAGCTAATTAGATTAAATAATTATAAAAGGTATTAGAGACCAAACCCATGAAATCAAACTCATCTGCTATTAAGAATGCTCAAGGTCATTGTAATTTTGCCATCCCATTTCAAAGAGTCTTCAGAAATGAGATTTAGTCAACATTCCTGTAAATTTAGCTTTCAGATAGGACCTCCAACAAAGTAACCAAATGTGGTAGATGAGCTCCTATCAGGAAGTAGGAGGATACCATCAGAATACACTAAGTACTTATAATTGCTTTCCAACAAGCGCAAATGACTATGCTGGTACACAAGATAGTGATCTGGAACATTAAAATCATCTCTTATTAACATTTCTCCTGTTTCATTCCTCAAATCCTGGGAAAAAACCACAAACAAACCAACCAAAAAAAAAAAAAAAAAAGCCAAGAAAACCCCACCAACCCAAAACAAACCAAACCCCAGCATAATTAAGGTCAAAACTGAAAAACTGCAGTCCAGATATGTCACCTAAACAAAGAGACAGTAGAAAGCAGCGAAGCTCAGCTGGAAGAAGGAAAAAAGCAACAATGTAAGGAAAGGCAGCAGAAACTGCTAAGCTACTACCCTCAGGATCACACTAATTTGGAAACTCACATTGCACAATCACATTCTCAATAAAAAAGATTATACAGAAAGGATGTTGATTTTGCAAATACCTATCTGAAAAACAGTGAGGTGATGCAAAGATGTGATATGGAAGGGGAGAGGGAAATCAGTGACTTCATTTACCATTTACATATAGTTACAGCTTTAACTTTTTTCTGAACACAAGCAGTCTGCTAAATCTGGGAAGTAAACTTGAGAAATTACACAGATATAGAGTTTTTTTTGGGCTGCTTTTAATTTAGACCCGTGTACATTGGCTTATCAAAGCCTCTACATGGAAAAGAAAATACTTCTGGTACACACTGGGTAAGGACTGGCAGATACCTGATAGTACTTTGGAACCTTTGCAACAGAAATGGAAGAAATCTCAGAAACAGAAGCCATTGACTCTTTGATGTAAGAAAAACATTCAGTTGCCAGCATTTTCAATAAACTCCAGTTTGGGCAACTGAGGCTACAGCTTTGGTATAAGAATACTTCCCTTCTGAAGACAAAGAAAATACAAACTTGGTTATAAAGCTACACTTCACTGAAAGATAATAGATTGTCACTGAATAGAGCAGCCCTGCTCATTAAGGCATGGTAGCATGCAGGACTATTCTGTGACCCTTTTTTCTCATAACGTCAGTGCCCATTAAAATACTGTTATTTTTTCATCTCGCTTTTAGTGGCAAAGATAATGAGAAAACTGAACATTTATAAAGGAGAACTGAAAATGCTAATTTCTCTAGTGGATGTAAAATAACCTGTACTAGAGGACTTAGTTTTATTCATCTGGATATTTAAAATAACCCCCGCCCAACCAACAAATACCTCTACACTCTTCAATCACTGCAAATGGTATAAAGCTGGACATAATTTAAGCTAACTTTGAAGCAATTTTACTTTCCTGTACTGATCTGAAATAAAACTGAAAATCAAACCTGTTGTCATTTCCGTATAAACTGTCCATTAAAACAAAAAAATACTTTTGATATGACTTCAAAACTATGCTCGTATCTGGGAGAATCTACAGAATGGTTGTCAAAATTTTTCCATTAGACATTATCTGACTACTGGTGGATTTCATAATCACATCATGGTTCTGACTCCATCTTTCTGTAGTACAATTCTGCCAAGAAAAAATATGTATCTGCATAAAACATAGATTATATATTCTAACATTTGTAAAATGATAAATTATCTATTGCAGCTTTATAGGACAATACTAAAAAAGTTAAACCAAAAAAGTGCAACTACTGCTTAGAACAGTTTGAAAGAAATTAGAATTACTGGAGTTCAGCTGGTATCTCTTTAAGTTCCTGGAATAAAGTGTCCTATTGTACTAAGCATAGCAGAAAGCATATGATGGCGAAATATCTATTATCTTTTTTTTTCTCTTCATAAACTATCATGAACATACCCAAAAGATACGCATACAAGAGAACAGAAGGAGAAACACAGTATCTACTATGCTGCTGTCATGACTGACATTTTAATTGGCTCACAAGTGTATGGGGACTGCAGTATGTTTAGACTTAATTTCCACATGTACAATACAGCTATTACAACTAGTCTCTTCTACATCTGGGAATTACTTTATAGCATTGCAACTGTTGCTCATCTGGTCTTCTGCTGTCTTTGCCATGAATATGAGTCTTGACAGAGAAACTGTGGCTGGATAAAATAGCTAGCAGATATTAATGTAGTCCCCTTAGGCACACTGGTTGAGAACATACCTCTGTAAGTAGAGAGAAGCCACAGTGCTTAGAATTGAAGCTAAATAAAAATAGGGATTGCAGAGTCAAGTGCTGCTTCTTGTGCTGTAGTAGGAAAGACAGGGTGGGTGAAAGGTACAGGAGGTATGGCAGCACATACAACCAACCAGTACCTTAATCCATCTCATGAAGGCTGCTGTTAACTGCAGCTTTCGGGGTACATACATGGAGCAAAGGCCATTTGCATTACAGCTGTTTGGGACTTCTCCAGCAAAGTCCCTTTTCTATCCGAAAATTATGATTTGTCAGAACAATTTATTTTTTTTCCTAATGAAAACTAATAATTTTCATGAATATTTTTATTTGAAACTTTTCTCAAATAAATCTATCATGGAATATCCCAAAGGAGTGTATTCGTCTTGACTGTACTTTCACTTAGACAAAACATGAAGACAGAGAATTAATGTGCGCTATGGTCCAATGAAGTTAATTTGTTTAAATGTGGAACAGCAGTCAGAAAGACTTTATCTCTCCAAGGACATTGAGCACCAGAGAGTGACATCCCTGGAGACACCTCACAGAGTTTTGCCCCATCCCCTCCTTGGAGGATCACTATGAACCAGAAAAAGGATGAGATTTGAAATGCAGTCTCCTACATCCCCTAAGATAGAGAACAATCCTCCATAGAAATTTCATTCTTTTATCCCCACCAAGCCAACCAGACTCTGGCCCGATATCTAAGTATTTGCACAAACCTAAACAGCTGCAATGAAAACAATGAAAAGAGATTGATTTTATCCTAGGTTTTATTGGAGACATGAGAGAAAAAGAGTTTTGTTTTGCTTTTTAACCATAAAAGATCTTCATAAGGACTGAGCTATTTTAGAGTATACATGTATCCTTATTATAAGGAAAATACGGATGTAGGGATTTAGGTGTTTTTTCCCTCTTCTCTGCCCTGTTTTTCCCTTACACAGTTTGATTTAGCACACTGAAGAAAATAAAACAAATCTCCAAACCCTGAAATCTTTCAGAAACCAGAGTTCTAGTTTTCCAGCCAGCTCTCATCCACATGGAGGCCAAATGCTTTTGTCATATTATTAATTCAGTCTGCACAAGAGGTTGTGGTTCTCTTGCTAGAGGAACTCTGCTATGAAATGTGGTGCCAGAAAATCTGACAAGTGCCCTCCCTCCCAGTGCAATATTTTGGAGAGAGGAAGCACAGAACAGAAAGCGGACTCTCTGCGGGTTGTTGGGGGATGGTTTGCATAGCACTTACACTTCTTTGTGGTGTGGTTTGAAGGGGGAGAAAGTTGGAGCATTTCAACAGCCCTTCTCTCTCTGTCTCCTGCAGCTTATGCAGGACAAAGAGAAACCTAGCAAAAAGAAGAAACCAATGTTGTCTCTTTCCTGCCTTTTCTACCATCTTGAACAAAGTCTACCAGCAGATTCTAGTATATCATGCATTATAGCCAACGTGTGGGAAAGGTTTTGGCAGTACAGTAAACCCAAGTATTTAATGAGAATGAATGCTCAGTTTCAGATGCTGTTTTAAAGCACATTCAACTGTATGCAATGTGTGGTTTTTGGTTTTTGTTATTTTTATCCTCTCCCTCTGCCCCCATATTTTAAAATATCTCGGAACTACTTTTAATACTTCTTTTACCTTTCAGGTAAATATGTTAACAGTCATATTGACTACTGTGAACACAAGCATTAGATCTTAGGAAGATGATTGAAACCCTAATAAATTTGAAACCGTTTTCAATTAGTACACAGGAAATTTACTTTGTGAGCCATGACTTGTTTTATTAGTGCCCCAGAGGGCAATTTAGATTGGAAAAATCAGGACATCATTGTTCGCCAAAAAAAGAAAACAGATACTTAGCTTTCATCTATAGTCTGGGATACAGCCATGAAAATGGGACCAAAATATTATTGTCAAAAAATATTTATATATTGGGGTCAGTTATAGTTTCAGAGTGTTGGAAATGACATTTATCCCATCCTAAAGTGTGTAGTTAACTTGTAAGCTTGCCACTTGCTAACATACTGCTTTTACGTTTAAATGAATCCAAAGCAAAACTTGTAGATTAAATTTTTAATAGGTACAATTGAGATATAGGAACAGTTGCTCGAGAAAACAGGAACCTCCTTAAAATTTCTCATACCTCACAAACTTTGCCTGTGTTTTCTGCTAGGTTACGTCATATACCCCACGCTCTATTTTTCTTCTCTGTTATTGCTTAGGTTCTTAGCTAGCCAGGAATAAAAAACTTACATCAAAGACATAGGATAGAGAGAAGCAGGTACAGAGAAGGGCTCCTGCCAATGCATAATCCCTTCTAAAAGCATGAATAAAAATATCAGCCTTTAGGACTGAAAAATTTGTTCTGCAGATTGTAGTCTGCTAGTAAAGTGAAGGAGGGCATACACCCGATTAAACAACTCTTACGTCTTTGCCTGACATACACAAGTATCAATTACAAAAGTGTTCCTTGAATGTTAACCTGCCTTGACCTCATCCACCTGAATAAGGGCCTCTTGCAGTGTGATATATAATTTTTCAATACTTTTTAATCACAGCCATGTCAGTGTCTTTCACACTTCAGCAAGCTCCTTCAAATGGTGCCAACCTCAGTTAGATTCAACAGCACTGGACCATGGCTTAAACACTTAGGGCTAAATTATCATAACTCTTTCTTGTCTGTGTAAGGGAGGGAGAAGTCTCACCTCCTTTTTCCCCACTGTGAATGTGACTCTAGGGGGAAAATACAGGAATATCAGAAGACCCTGGTGCACCTTGCTCCATATGCAGCAGCTGATATGTAGGGCGAGGAACAAAATTCTCCAAGAAACAAGGTGAAGTGCTTTAGTCTTTTCTACAAAACGTATACTGGAAGGATGCAGCTTCAAAAAAGTATTCATACAATTTAGCATTAGGTTTCATCTGTACAATGAGCACACTGTAATTAGGTAAAAGAGTCTGTTCCAGAAAATAATTCAGAATATCTAAGTAGAACTAGTACTCAAAACTTTTATCTGTGAGAAGAACCTACATGAATAGTGAACATAAGTATTTCAGTGTTCACGCAAGTGAAATTACCCCATAGTCAGTCACACTTCCTACAGGAAATGGAACATTAAAAAGTAGAGGAGTGTTCAGTAATGAATCTCCAGATATATACAGGTTTTGTGAAGGTATTAAAAGGCTTTATGGTTTTTCTTTCCCAGCTGAAGTTTTCACCTTCAAAATGTGTGCTTCTCAAATCAATCATAGATGCAGTATCCGAGCTCTTACATGTGAAACTATTTCAGACATGCAAATATCCAGCCAAGAGCTTAACTTGCAAGAGTGAACTCTTGTAAATACTGCTTCGTCCAGAACAAAAAGGCTCCCAGCCGTGAAAGCAGCATTTACAGTTCAGAGTTGTAGTGTACCTACACTCCTATCACACATTCGCATTCTGGACACATGTGACCCTGAGGCAGAAATACCACAGGCTTGATTCCCAGCTACCCAGAAGCGAGGGACCCTGGCATGTCCATCCACTGAAACTTCCTAAATAAAAGCAAAACACACAAACAGTGTCCTAATGAGCTGGGTCCCACCTCAATAAACAGACATGGAATTGTCAGGACACATACCAAGAACCAGAACCCTAGGGCACATCATGGACTGCACCTATGACTTTATTATAAAGACATCATCAAATCAGCTGTGTCTCTATGAACTTCTAGGTGAAAATTGATAAAAACCAGCATTATAATCCTTTACATGAATTCCAGGATACTAGCTAGGATCTTTAAGCAGCATAGTAATTTTGCACAGCTTTAAGTTATTTAGAATCATAGAATAATTAGGCTTGGAAAGGACCTTAAGA
>NW_009945639.1:0-455 GCF_000696875.1 Nestor notabilis
GGGCTCGTAGACAAAGGGCTCTCCTAAGCTGTTCGGCGGCATTTTTCAGTCTTCCAGCTGTTAAAGTTGTGGTTTTTCATTTTAATTTTTTTTATTATTATTTTTTTTTAATCTGCATGTGGTTTCATTGAGGAAATGTGTCTGTGTTTGGGGTTTGAGTTGAGACTGGTTCTGTCTGCCCCTTCCCCCAGGAGAAACAACAGTTGCTGTTTGTACTGTTTATGATGCTTTAGGCCCCCGGGCACGGACCATATAACCTATTATATACTTCGTCCGTGATGAACAATCTACAGCTGCCGTTCAGTTAAAAAGAAGGTCCTTGTCTGGAACTCTGCCAGACAGCTTTTGAGATTGAGGCGGTCATTAATGTTACTTCTGTAGTATGTCCCTGCATAGTGTACTATAGTCGAATTTTTATGGCTGGGTTTTTTTTTTTTCCTTCTCCTTGGGTCTTA
>NW_009945639.1:525-12991 GCF_000696875.1 Nestor notabilis
AAAGAGTGTGTTCTACATAAAAAACAGGTTTTCATCAACTGTTTGGCTGTCCAGGGAGTGTTTCAAATGCCTTTTGATCATGTTTTAGTAAATCACTCTGTCATTGCAGGTGCGCACATTGCATCAAAGTCTTTGAATAATAATTCTGGTTCTCCAGATTTGAATTGCACAAAAGTAGTAAGTAGTAGTGAAGGTAGAATCAGAGCAAGGAGTCCAAATTACGTCAGGACAGGGGAAATAAGTTTCATCTGGAAAAAAGGAATTTAGGTGGCCAATAACCAATACTGTTCAGGGAGCTATAGAAGACAATGTAAGACGGTGTGAACATGAGAACGAAGCAGGTGAAGGTGAATTTGGTTCCACCAGTATCCCATATTTTGTTGCTTCCCAGAAGTCATTCCTGGAGTTAAAGTTTAAAATTATTTAAGTCTTAATCCTTAAAGGCTATACTAGGCAATAAAGAAGTTACGAGGCTTCAGAATATGTAAGGTGGGTGAAGTGAAAAACTATCTAGGAAAAAACTTTGAGGGGCTGAAATGATGTTCAGAGTCTCCCTGTGTCGTACTCTTTTGGTGCCTGAGGATGTGGGTAGTAAAAGTTTGTGCTTCTGTAGCAATATCCAAGAAATTATGACCTTATTGGGTTGGCTTTACCTTTTTGTAGAGGTTTTCAGGTTCTTATGAGAACAAAGTAGGTGAAATACTCCATTCTGGATGTTTTTAGAATACAGGTAAACTGTAAAAATACTAGCGACCAAACTTTTTTGCCTATTTCCCCCTTGAAATATGGTCAATCAGGAAGTAGCATTGTTTGCCACATGTGGTTGGTGCGGGTTTGTTTGGTGGTTGTTTTTTTTTTTTTAATTACTATTATTACCTATTTTTTAAAAAATCAGAGTAAGTGAACATAGTTGCTATGGCCTAGAGGTGTAGAGTTGGTGGCAAGAGTTGAGTGAGATTTGCTGTTCCTCTTTTCCCTTTGAAAGCCACTGGTACTGAGGCAGAGCTTACTATTGCTGCTGTCATCTGGAGATGAGGCAGGCTGTTTAGGAGAGATGGGGTCTGTGTTCACAGCCACAGTGACTGGGTAATCTTCAGCTCATTCATTGTCTTAAACTTGCTTTCTGTAGTTTGGTCCATTAAATTCTGAAATCCTTAATTACTTCCATTATGGGTGCTTTGGATTTAGATAAGTGCAGGTGCTTAATGAAAACTGTATCTTGCCCAAGGAGAGGGAGCATAGACAGTTGCAATTCAAAAAGGTTTAGATAGGCAAAGTATTGGAGGAAGTTATATTGGAAGACTCTTCCTTTTCCAGAATAGCTGCTGTTGCTTAGACCTAATGTTTGACGGTCAAGGATTAGTAATTTTCTACCTACCTATATACTTAGCTTCAGATTCCAGTAATGAAACAGTTTTGCAAAGAGGATTTGACAAGCCATATTGCCTGGGAAGAGAATGGCTCTGTGATATCTGACTAAAAGTTAGTTAATGTCTTTAAGGTTTATTTCATTTTGATTTTTATGAACTCCAGTGTTTGATTTGCTGTCTGACATGGTATTTTCATTTGGTATTAATGAGATGGTTTTAATCCATTAGTACAAACAGGTGGTAAGAGGAGTTTTCTGTGATAATCCTTGATAATGAATGGGCTGTCTCATAATGGGAGAAAGACTTATGACCAAACTTGGTGTGAATAAATCAGGGCACTTTCTTCTCCCAGTCTTTTGTCTACTGAATTTTATGGACAGGATTTTTTCCCCACCATTTCTATAGCATGCTACCAATGTTATGCAAGTAGTTCTGAAGGTGGTTGTTTCTTGAGTTGCTTAGGTGTACAGTTAATGCAGCGTTTCTAGTAGGGGGGAAAGGCTTGCTTTAATGTGTACAGTATTACTTCTAGGCTTTTTGCTGTTTTGTATCTGCTTCTCAGATACCAAGTATAATGCTAATCTTCTGGAACATGGACTGTGTTTGAAGATGTGAGAGAAGGGATGATATATTCAGGAAAACAGAAAATGGTGATGAGACCATACACCTTACAAACAAACCAAATGCTAAATAATTTCTCATTTTAAACTTCAGCTGTGAGAAATACTTTTCAAGTTGTTGTGCTGTCTTCCTAGCAAGTAACTCTTAGTTCATGACAGCTGTTGTAGTGAAACATTGGCATTATTTGAACATTATCTTGCTTCTTTTGGGGAAGAGCTGGGTGAAGAACATAATGATGAAATGTCAGCTCTAGTCCTTTTGTAAGCATTCTTGCTGACAGATCTGCAAACATCAAAAGTTTTCAGGTGGCTGATGTGTTAATGAGCAGAGCAAAGCTGCTGTATAGTATTTCAGCTTTAATGTTTGGAAAAAGTTGCTTAATGCTTGAACGTATGTGCTGGGTGTTGGACCATTTTGCTTCTATGCAGCACACAAGTGTTAGGATGTTGTCATTCTGTACCTTCTATGTTCCTTGGTATGGTAAATCTCACATTGCGACTGAAATAGAAGAATTGGAATTTGAGGTGCAGCTTCTAGATGACCGTTTGCTGTGTGGCTCCTGAAGTTAATTGTGTAGGTTTGTATGTGTCCATTTAGGAAGTGAATTCAGTGGAACCAAGATATTTTGCTTTTTTAACTTTTCCCTTTAGGTTGCTCAATAAAGCAACATAAGATTGTATTGTATATAAAAAAACTAGAGTCTAGTACAGTTATTGCAGTCTTCAGTTGCTCTGCTTGGAGAGTTTGCAAATAGAATTCTCATGCTGTGTGTGGATTGCATTATATAAATGTAGCCCTCTAGGATAAGTACTTGTTATACTGGGGCTTTATTTCCTGTATGTAATATTTTGATACAAATACATTTTCTTGGGTAGTTTGTTACAGTAAGACTCCCAGAAATTTCACTGTGCTTTGGCTAAGAGAAGTACCAGCATCTCTCGTAATGCGGGGATAAAAATCTGTCCCTAAAGTGATGCTTAGGTGAGGGGCAAGTTTTATGATACAAGTTGCTGACGAGCTGGAAGGTTGAAGTCTGTGTGGGAAGGGTGGGTAAAATCAGGTACAATTAATAGAAATATGCTGTAAAATCTTACAGTCCAAAACCTCAAGAACACAGAGAACTTTATTAAAATAACTCTCTTCTCATTAGGTAATCATTCAGGGCTTTCGAAGCTACAGGGACCAAACCATTGTGGACCCATTCAGCTCGAAACACAATGTCATTGGTAAGTTCTGATACTTTTAACATTAACTGGAGCTGCACTGTTCTTTCAGGTGATGTTCACATCAGAGGCCTTTATAGTTTTTAATAATCTGCCTGCATTTGTTGATTGTATTTTCTGTTTTGTAAACTTCCGTACGGTTATCTGTAACATGTCACAAGGTGTATTCCACTTATAAAGCAAAGTAATGTTAACATTTGCTTTTACTTTTTAGTATGTCTGACTCTTCAGAAATTGAGTGTGGTCTATAAACTCCTTCATATGTGCAGATGTCTATTAGGCAGACCCCCTTTAAAGGCTGGTGTTGCAGGAACAGCAGCAGGGAATTTGTACGGGATTCTTTGAGTATGTGTGTGTAAGCATGATCGTTTTTGATTCACAAGCACACTGGCTACAGTAAATGGCTGCAGAAAAGATGATCCTCTTTCTTCCAGCTTTAGAGGGATGAATTTCTGGAATGTGGATTGTCAAAAAGTATGTTTGGAAGTGTAGCCTCATCAGCAACACCTAATCTAACAGTTATGTTGTTGTCCACCAGCCTCGAGCCTCTTCCATTTTTTTGCCCATGGATGCTTTGTCCTGCTTTTTCATTTGCATTGACTTTAGTGATTGTGCAGCAACTTTGAGACTGCTGACACTACAGAAAACTATCAATTTTGGACATAAAACTTAGTAGCCAGGATTTATGCTGAGACTGGGAAAAAACATGCCTACGGCTTGAATAGCATGTCCTATTCCATAATGTTACTTCAGTGGGAGCTAAATCTATCCATGTATTTGTGGTTTTAAAAGGTAAAAAAATCTGGCTCCATTATTTTTTGCCTTTCTAAAGACCTTACAGCAATCCCAAGTATTTTTGGGGATGAGGTGAATCCATAGGGCACGTAGGCAAGAAGGGATGAAAAGCCTTGGATGTTTGTTGCTGCTGGAAGGCAAGCAGTTTAAACATTAATACAGTAGGTGCTGATCTGAAAGATAAGACACTAGCTCTGCTGAAACACATCGTGATTGCTGTATGTAGTGTAGTGCAGTGTTCTTATGCCTTTATTTTTTAAATAGAAATAGTACTTCCATTTTATTTTTTTTTCCCAAACAAAACATTGCTGAATCAGCTACCTGAAGTTCATACAAGGCAAGTGATCTCCTTTGGTTAAATATAAAACATTGATGCTGGGATCAATGAAGAATTTGATTTAGGTCTACTGTTCTACCTCACCAGGAGATCAGTATTAAAAGGATGGGAATAAATAGGATTTGCTTAACTATTATTCTCACTGTGGAATAGTGTTGGAGTTTGTAAGTCATTGTAATGTGTTTGAGTGGGGAAAGGGCTGCTCTCTTGTTCTCAGTCATTGACTAAGTGATCCACCTACTAAGTTTGCCTCATTCCCTTGGAGTTTTTCTGGCTGTGTTATATTTGGGTTCTCTTCTTGCATATTTATATGCAACATTTAATGCAGCAGTGTTAACCTATGTCAACTTGAGGTTGTACTTTGTGTTTTAATTTTCAGTGGGAAGAAATGGATCTGGGAAAAGCAACTTCTTTTATGGTGAGCATGAATTTCTTAATATATACATTTCTTAATATATATATATCATGAGCATGGGGATGCTCATGATACCAGGTTTCTTTGGTTTTGCCTGAAGTTGGTTTACCAAATGTTCTTCCTCAACAGGGAGTGGCAGATTGGTAGTGATTTGACAGATGTCAATGCGCTTGTCTAATACTTACCTTCAGGTTTTTTCCCTTGTATTTGGCCTCTCTTACTAAGGGCCTTCTAAGACTTACAGATGACAAAAAGTATTTACAGGAGGGAATTGATTCTAAAAGTCACTCCTCCTTGGAAGCCGATTGTAATATTTGCAGCTGCTTAAGACATTCTTGGTGGCTAAATTCTGAGCTGGTTCCATACCAGTATGGCACAGCTTATACAACCTTTAAATTAATGTTATGAGGGGTTTTTTGTGGGGTGGGTGCATCAGTGGAGGTGCAAAAGTGTCAGTCAGGGGTGTTGGTGGCCTTTGTGATGGTAGTCTTTATAAATTGTCAAATGTTAAGTATTTTACTAATATTTTTAGCCTGTGTGCTGTGTATTTGCAGAGGAAAGCTCACAAATTCCTACTTGTGCAGCATTGTTATAGCTTATGCAGTCAACCAGTTACAGTGGTGACAATGAGACAGAGAAATTCTGGTGTGCAGTAAGCAGGCTGAGTGATAAAGTTAATTAAGTGACATTATAAGACATTAGCAGTGGCATGACTGTACTATACACCAGGAGAACAGTATGGTTTAAGAAACTGCTGCGTATCTCCCTGAAGGAAAGAATAAATCTTCTGTTTCTTTATTATTTTATTACAGCAATTCAGTTTGTCCTCAGTGATGAGTTTAGTCATCTTCGCCCAGAGCAGAGACTGGCTTTGTTGCATGTAAGTGAAGCTGTGTAACACCAAGACTAAAGAATAAGCTAATGCATTTGAACGTTACTACAGAAATGGCAAATTGCTGGGCTGTAGCTATTTGAAGCCAATTATTTTGAAAGCATCCTTAAACGTTTTTTGTTTTCCATTGTCATAAGGGAATTTATTACAAAGTAATACACTAGGCTGATAATGCATGCTGGTGAATGGCTATCCAAGATTTTCAGAGATAAAAACTATGTACTAGATCTTGCATAGATGCTCTTGGCTCAAATACTTGGATGTAAAAGGGGTAGTGGGATTGTCAGGAAAAAGGGGAGATAAATGAGCTCAAAATCCTTCTAAGGTGGAGATTGTCTAACCAAAATATCTCCTTCCCTAGGAAGGTACAGGCCCTCGTGTTATTTCAGCCTTTGTGGAAATTATTTTTGACAATTCAGACAACAGGCTGCCGGTAAGTTGAAAATGCTACTTGGGGAATAGACCATTATTTCAAACTCTGGTAATCTCAGGATTACAGAAGCCTTTGGTACAATAACAGCTTTTATAGACTCATAATAACAGCTTTTATAGAATCATAGAATGGTTTGGATTGGAAAGAATGTTAAGATCATCTAGTTCCAATCCCTGTGCCATGGGCAGGGACACCTCACCCTAGACCATGTCACCCACAACTGTGTCCAGTCTGGCTTTGAACACTGCCAGGGATGGAGCATTTACCACTTCTTTTGGCAACCTGTTCCACTGCCTCACTCAGTTCTGGTAGAAAGTGCCATAATGTTCTGGATTAGTTACAGGTACCTACTGCAAGGAGTTTAATTTACTGGGTTTTGTTTCCTTAAGATTGATAAAGAGGAAGTGTCACTTCGCAGAGTCATTGGAGCCAAGAAGGACCAGTACTTCTTAGACAAGAAAATGGTGACGTAGGTACTTCTTTTCCTTAGCTGAATGGGACTAGTAGTATTCCTGTGAAATTCTTTAGTCAACTTGCATCTCTAGCCTGAAATAAATTTATTCAGTTGTATAATATTTAATACTGGTAGTTTGACAGCAAGGACATCAGTCCTTGTGCAGTAGACTGCAGACTTTGAATTTACACTTTAATCCAGTCATTAACATAATGTATAGGTGCTTATATAGTATTTCTCTCGGGGCTTTACTTAAATAGAAGAGTTACCAGACTTCAGGTTGCTTTCCATGTGATATCTTTACCTGTATTTGCCCCCCTTTGCTTTAAGGTGCTTCCTTCTTAATCTCTTTCTAATACTATAGTATTTTTGATTTTTTTTTTCCCATTTTTATTCTCTCATTTCATTTTTGAATTAGCTATTATCAAAGAGGCTTCTTCAAATAGAGCATGCATTACATACAGTGATTATAACGTGATGTATAGTTGTGATAGTTTTTAGTTGTGATATTGAATTTTTACAGTTGTCACTTTTACCATGAGTGTTTTTAATAGTTTCACAATAACGTTTCAGGAAAAATGATGTAATGAATCTTCTTGAAAGTGCTGGATTTTCTCGCAGTAATCCATACTATATTGTCAAACAAGGAAAGGTAAGATTCTTCTTCATAAAGTGGAAGAAATTACTGTCAAAGAGTATCATGTTCCCTGGATGCCAAACTTAGTTCTGTTATTGCAGAAGTAAACCAAAACCTACATCCATTTTAGTTTGAAGCGGTTCTTGTAGATGCTGCTTTTGCAAATATTACTGTTTCTAGTAGTTCATGTCGATTTTAAGGAAAGTTTTAGTGTCTGTAATGCTGATGTTTAGAAAAGTTTTTGTTTTTTCATGGTTATCTTTGCAGTCATATGCTTTTCTGTATACTTGAATAAAAACCTTAATTTCTATCACTATTTCAGTGTAAATCCACAGATTTCAGGGACTTAAGATGAGACAGTAAAGTAATTGTAGAAAATTTTAAGAGGCCAAAAATGCTGTCAAAGGCTAATGAATGGAAACACGTTTGGAAGTACCAAAAGTGAACACACAGCGGGGAATGTGCTCGCAGCATGGCCTGGTCTTTAAGACCCAAGTAGCTTACCAGAGCTTTCAAAGAACAAAGTTCTGGAGACAAAGGACAGATTACTTTTACTGGCTCACAGGGTGGGGACACCATGGAGACACTGATAACTGTCAGCTCCAAAAGATTACTGAAGGGCATACTTCAAAGGGGAATGCAGGGGATTTGAGGAGCACTTGATGGCAGAGATGCTGTCCCAGCAGTACAGTGTCTCAGGTGTTTATCAGGTTAAATTTTCCTATTCAGTTGAACATGTGTATTGAGAAGAAAACTTCAGCTGGAAAGTCATCCAAATGTAATGGGGATTGGTGCATATGACTCTTGCTGCCACAATATGCATACTGGCTTTAATATAATAAAACTTAGCAACAGTTACCTTCTTATAAAAGGATGCAAACACTGAAATTCTGTTGAAGGGAAGCAAGTTTTTCATCAGGTTTACGTGTATGACTGATTTAATGTTGGATTAATGAGTGGTTTATGACTTGACTTATCCCAAGCTTTATAACCCCTACATTTTGGTGTGGCTTTATGGAGGCATTTAAACTATTTGGTTTAGCACCAGGACTTAAAAGCCCAAATTTGAGTTTCTCTACACATAGTTTTGAGTGGGTAATGACTTCTACAGTGTACGTTAACACTAGTTATCTTGAGTTTTAGCAGTAACTGGTAGCATCTGAAGGCCAGCAAAATTTATTGTAAGCAGAATAGTTGCCATCCTAAAGTAATTGTCTCAAAAGTAGTATAGTATATACTAGGTATCTGAATCTTCCTGCCAAAACCTCAGGCAAGCAGGCACAGCAAAAAAAGTGCAGTCTTTGCTCTGTCATGGTTAGCCGTACATCTAGAGCAGGCTTTTGAAATCACTGATCTTGAATTTTCAGATCAACCAGATGGCCACAGCTCCTGACTCTCAAAGACTAAAGTTACTAAGAGAAGTAGCTGGTACAAGAGTGTATGATGAGCGTAAAGAAGAGAGTATTTCACTAATGAAAGAAACAGGTAAAAAAAAATGCTTAGTAAATGACTGTTTTGTGCCACAGTAATTCTGTTGACTCTGAAGGTTTATGGCTTTTTCAGTAAAGCTAATTGCTAGATAGGATTTATTTGTAGTATGTTATCTCAAAAGGTCTAATAAGTGACTTTGTGTGTGCTTTTATTACTGAAACTTTTTAGCAGAGCTGATAGGGATATTCGTACTGTTCACAACACACAAGTCATGCCGCCTAGCAGCGATCCAAAAATCAGGATGCCTACTGCTAGGCAAACACTGAAGTTTATGTGGTATAGTCTATACTCACTTTTAGTGTGTGAGCCAAGAGAGTACAAGATTTACTTAACTAATATTAACAGTTCTGCCGTTGGAATGTTTTTTTTGGTGGAACTTCTGGACATGGGTTCTCCTTTTCAAATTTCATGACTGTTGACAGTTAATCACTGAAGGAGATTCAGTAGCTGTAAAGGCATGGGAATGTATGAGCGTGTTTAACTGAACTTCAATCTTGTCATCTTTTCAAAAGAGGGCAAGCGAGAAAAGATCAATGAGTTGTTGAAATACATTGAAGAGCGACTGCATACCCTAGAAGAGGAGAAAGAAGAGCTGGCTCAGTACCAGAAATGGGATAAAATGAGGAGAGCATTAGAATACACCATTTATAATCAGGAGCTGAACGAAACCCGAGCTAAGCTTGATGAGGTGAAATGTCTTATCTAATACAAAATATAGCATGAGCTGTTGATTTGCTTTTTGCTGCTTTTCTTTGCATTCCTTGGTAGAATCCTGACAATGTTTTCACTAATTTAACAAATTGTATTCTTTCTGGAACTACTACCAAGCCAGAATCATGCTACTTAAGCTATTGGTGATATTTCCATACAGCTTTCTGCCAAACGAGAGACAAGTGGAGAGAAATCCAGGCAGCTGAGAGATGCACAGCAAGATGCTAGGGATAAAATGGAGGTAAGAATACTACTAACAAGGGCTCTTCAGAGGCGTGTTTCACTTTGTGGGGTTTTTTGAGGTTGGTGTAGGTGGTCTAAGATCATGTTAAATTCTATTTTATGTTTTCATCCCATTTGGAAACGGGAGAAGTTTTTCACACTATTAATGGATCTTGATCTACATAAGAATAATCTTGTGAGTTTTTATTGATCCCGAAGTGTGTTTAAAACACTGCATGCTTAACTTTGCCTAGGAAATAGAACGGCAAGTTCGAGAACTGAAGACAAAGATTTCGGCAATGAAAGAAGAGAAAGAACAACTTAGTGCTGAAAGACAGGAACAGATTAAACAGAGGACTAAATTAGAGCTGAAGGCTAAAGACCTGCAGGATGAATTAGCTGGCAACAGTGAACAAAGAGTACGTAACAGCAGTGAAGTCTTAATATGTCATTTGCATGAGGTAGCATACTTGTACATTGAAGATCTGGTTTTAGACTGCTGCCTTTCATTATCTTCTAAGGTTTGCTGGACACATGTCTTAGTCTTTAATGTCTTTCTAGGGGATGTAAACATAGACTCCTGTGTTATGATCCTTTATTTATCCCCCTGCATGTTGCAAAACAAAGCATCTATAATTTTCTTGATCTTAATTGCTGCAAGGAGGGTTTTGTTTGCAGAACTAATTTAAACTTGGTTGTTTGGCCCATACAGACCTTCCTTGCTTGCATAGTTTAGCTTCTTGAGAATGCTTCATTTCATCCCTCCTTGCTGTCCTGATTAGAACTGAATTCACTTCTGTTACACATTGAAACAGTGTAGCATCGGAGAAGCAATGGCATCATACAGTTAAATAATTCTTTAGAAGTATGTATTTAATAATACAGTTCCTGTTATCACCTAGCTTTAAATAGTGCTTTGTTTGACTTTCAGAAAAGACTGTTAAAAGAGAGGCAAAAGCTTCTGGAGAAAATTGAGGAGAAGCAGAAAGAATTAGCAGAAACGGAGCCGAAATTCAACAGCGTAAAAGAAAGAGAAGAGAGAGGAATTGCTAGGTCTGTGGCAGTCAAAGCATTTTTTAAAAATAGTATCTGTACTGTGCATATGTGCAGTTAACTCAGAGTTGTACTTGTTGCCTGACGATGGGGTAGCTGTGTGTACTTACGGATGGTCTGTAAAAAGCTGCCTTTACAGCTGCCGGGGGAACAGTGTTTGGTGAAATTAACTTTTAAGCTCAGCCACTTTTGTGGGCTACTGTGGACTTCCTGTTTTGTGAAGTCTTCTGGGTAATTTTCTGGTTTATCACGTGATCCCTTTCTTTTTGTTACGGATTTAGGGCTTAAATTTCAGAGCCTGGTTTGACACTTCTTGAAAATTCTTATGGTAATTCTTAATGCTTGCTCTTAAATTCATGATTTTTTTATAATACAGCATGTCTTTCCCTTCTCAAAATAGACTTGCACAGGCCACACAGGAAAGAACAGATCTTTATGCAAAACAAGGTCGAGGGAGCCAGTTTACTTCCAAAGAAGAAAGAGATAAATGGATAAAGAAAGAACTGAAGTCTTTAGATCAAGCCATCAATGACAAGAAGCGGCAGATTGCAGCTATACACAAGGATTTAGAAGATACAGAGGCAAACAAGGAGAAAAATTTGGAACAGTACAGTGTAAGTTTTCAGCTTATTGTCAGTATTTTTGAGAGAAAAGTTAAATGCTCAATCTTATCTTGGACAATGGGATTTTAGTGCCTGTTTATAAGGAATTTGAGACTTTCTGGTTGGGTGTAATCTCTTAAAAAGTGAAGACATCTGTAGATAAATGCTAAACTCACATTAGCACTGCATCTGACTACTCTGTGCGTTGACTTGTTCTTGTATTTTCCCTGAAGTGTGGTCTGTGTTGGTTGTTTTCACTCTCCTCTTAATTTTCCCTAAACAGAAGATCTGTTAAACTGTGCTGCAGGCACTGCACCTTTGCACAACTGCGGCTGGTTAGAAGTTGTATCCCTGTCCATGTTAGAAGATTCATCTGTCTCAGTATTATCTGTGTAACTTTTAGATGTGAATTTTTATTCAGAAACAGCTCTTGCACTGGAAATAGAGCAGCATAATCCAAAAATATCACTCCTGCTTGGAGCTACAGAAGTGAAAACTCCTGCACTTGTGATGGGGAGCATCCAGTGCCAATGCTGCTACTTTGTGCTGAGAGACAGTGTTCTTGGTCTTTGTGTAATATATCTACCAAAACGGAGGATCGGCCTGATGCCCCAGGACTGTAGTTGTACAAAGACAGTGGTGTTCTACTAAGATACTGTTTGGATGGAGCCAAATTAGCAAAGTAATGATTCTCTGAGTTGGTAAATGAAAGAAATGGCATTTAATACTGATACTGTAATTGTATTGTACTGCTCTGTAGAGTTCTGTAGAATTGAAGAGGTAAAATTAGAAGAGGCCTTTGATTCCTTTTATAAACATATCTTGGTTTTCTTTTTCTCCTTAAGGAAGGTCAGTTTATGCTTAGGCTAAGAGTTGTAGAACTTTTGTTGTTCAAAGGGGAGGTGTCTTGGGTGAGAGCTTGGAAAGTTATGTTGGAAAAACTTGGCTATGCTTTAAGAACACAGCTAATCCTCTTGTATACACACAACTATGAAAACATCATCTGAGTGCTAGCCTTGAGCTGCTCGGAAAACAGCAAGTGTTAAATGAGCTAGGGAAGGCTGTCTATGCACTGGCTTAAACAGCACGCTGCTGACAGCAGCTGTAATAAAGTACTAGTACTGCTGGAGAATTTTGGCTAACAGCAGTATGGCATGGTTTGGGGCTACAGGACTTATAGACAGCGGTAGAGCAGTTGACGTCATCTACC
>NW_009945640.1:0-3098 GCF_000696875.1 Nestor notabilis
ATTCAGCTTGCCAGAGGACATGTGAAGTTAGGCACAGCCTCGGTACGACCCGGAGTATGGGTGTTAGATATTCCCATTGTGAGTCTGCACTGGAAAAGCATGACTGCAGAAAAATGCCAGCGTAGGAGCTCCTGGTTGATCCCAAAGGCTTCATCTAGGAGTGGAGATGGTGGAAATAACAGCGAACATCCCGCTCTACCCTGCCAGCCTTCGGTGTGAGCACACAGAGATGAACTGGCTCCCAACTGCAGCTCCACCGGGACCTGTGGTGCAGAACCTCTGCGCCTCCAACAGGCGGCGCCTTCCGTGACCTTCTGAGAATCACTGGCTTGGTGTTCGGCTGCCCAACTAGCCCAGCCCCTTTCTCCTGAGCACATGGGGCGGAAGGATGCAGGAGAATGTAGTGGAGTGTGATGGTAGCACCATCACTGCAAGTTAATCTGGTGGCTTTCAAAAGTTCCCCGACTCTCAGAGCAGTATGGTACAAATGGCGAGGGGGGGTGAGGGCTATCCTGCGTACAAGATGACAACTTATTGGAGGAGGAATCCTGGTGGAGAAAGGTTCATGAAGAGTCAGTTTTAGAGAACAGCTGAATTCTGTTAATCTGGGAGAGGCTGCGAGTGCAGAGGAGGGTCGGGTGCAGAGCAGGTGGGGGAACTGAGTCCAAAGAAACAAACCAGAGCAGGGCACAAACTCATGTACTGAAGGAACTTGTAAGCTGAAAGTTCCTCAGCTGGAACTCGCAGGAGGAGGAAAGCCCAGGTGGAAGCCCGGGTACCTGTGTAAGATGGTGGCATGGCTGGGGCCATTGGGGTGATCTGAAAGAGCCAAACACATGTTTGAGTTCTGCCGGCTGCGGTGTTCCCCTGAGATGACACGTGTGGCACTGCTGGTCTCGTTTCTGGAGCCCAGTGCTTGACAGCTCTTGAGTTAAATTTTGCACTCGCCCTTTGGGCCGGATGAACCAAACCCCAGTTTGTTTTGATGGAGTTCTGTTCTGCTCAGTGGTGCTCACTTACAGCCTGGTTCTCGGGAGCACAGAGGCCTTTTCCCGTCGCTTTAGCGGTATGAAAGGACCCTGGAGTTCACACAGCTCACCACTGACATCCCTGGGGGTGATGCAGAAGATGATTAATCAGATACATTACTGTTTTCAGCTGCTGTGGGTACTCACTCATTGAGTTTTCCCATCTGTTTTCTCATGCTGGGTCCCCTGGCCTCAGCTGTCACACAAGATACCAGAAGATGTCAATTTTATGTTCCTACAAATCTGTAACACATAAAACTTTATCACTTCTTAAATAGAAATACACAGCTTCTGTGCTTAACAAGTCTTTGTGGAAAATATCTCTGCTGGGAAACAGGAGCAGGACTCATCCGATTTTGGTATTTTCCTGTCTTTCCCAGTCACTTTTGGTTCTCAGTGATCCCTTTTATGCATAAATTATGTATTGTTTAAATCCTAAAGCTGTCCCAGAATAGGGTAGAAGCTTGTTAAGAACTATCATTTACAGCAGTATGAGTTAGCTCACAAGAGCCATCCCAAGGCACAGCTTGGGTGTCTGTCCCATCTCTAGCCCTGGGAGCTGTGGTCCACCCTGAAGTCCATTTCTTGTCCATATCGCTCCTCCAGCCCCTGTCCCTCTGCTCCTTCTGCTCCTTGCAGATAGCAAAGCCCATGTACGCTCACGATACTCACTCACACCGGGTGCTGTTTGCCCCGGGGGGTTTGGCATGAGTGGGGGTATCTGCATCTCGCACTGAGGATTTACCAGATTGCAGATGTAATGATGGGTTATTACTGTGTATTTACCAGGTTGCTTTATTAGAAGAAGGTTCACATCATTTCTGCCGATGGAGCAATAAAACCACTGCATTTCTTAGGGCATTTATTTGAGGTGTTTGTAATCTTGGAAACAGAGAACTTTGTGCTTCGAGTATCCCTGTGACACACCAGTTAAGGTGCAGAACATGGTGTCTGTGGGCATACAGAAATAAATAGTGTTTTCCACAGCATTTTAAATGATTGTTTAACAGGCAGGAGATAGTGGCAAATACTATAACATAAGGAGAAAGTTAATTAACAGAATAAAAGTAACTACCGATGGATGCAGCTACAAACGCTCCCCTCTCTCTACAGGGTGCAATGTGTGGATCCAGCAGTCTGCTTGGGGAGGAGACAACAGAAATAAGGTGCACACTGGATGTATTAAATTTGGGCTTGTCTTGTTACATGAAAAGGCACATTGGTGTCCTGCTGTGCTTGGCTCAGTCTAAGCTCAGCCACCTCCAAGTTCATCCACATAATGCGAGCCTCCTTGTCTGCTCCCATGTGCATCCTCTGCTTGGCTTTATCCCAGCAAACGCCCTTCTTTGACCCAGGCAGCTCCTGTGTCCTGCCAGGGTGCTGCCAAAACCGCTCATGCCCTTCCTGCCGGGAATGTGGGCAGGGCAGGACCCACTGGCAACCCTGCTGCCTGCTCCCATCCTGCCACACCAAGTAAACAGGGATGTGGGGAGCCCCTGGATGTCTGAAATGATTCCCTGGGAGTGCTGCTAATGCCTCCACAGTTTTTCTGTTCCAAGTATTTCTATTCCCCTAATGTCTACACACATATAGACCATAAAATTAATACTGAGGTATCTAAAGCTTTATTATGGCACACTTGCTATTACTAACTGCTGCTACCAGAACAGAGATTTAATGGCATAAGCCTAGTGGTGAGTTTAAGAATGGCTGTGGAAGATTCCCATTGCTTCTGGAAGGAGCTGTAGGAGTTACATGGAAAGCACAGTGGCTCACAGCCAGCGAAGAAGGGTTGTGTGATGCTTCCCATAAGGTTTGGCTTCATTAAACCTCATTTTGTCAGACCTTCAACTGCATAGGCTGAAATTCCCTGTAGCTTGTGGCTGCCTCTCTGGGCTGCTGGGGAAGGTGGGGGGGGAGAGGGAGAGGCTGGAGCGTAACGGGAAGAGGAAAGATTTGGGATTTGGGGGGATTGGTACAGACCTGGGGAGCAGATGCTTCGCTGGAAGGCAGAGGTGGGCGAGCACGGCCCCGCTGCAGGCCCAGGCACCGTGGCTGCATGGCGGGCAC
>NW_009945640.1:3123-11791 GCF_000696875.1 Nestor notabilis
CAGGGCAGGGGGCTGGGGGAGGCACAGGGAGGGGCAGGAGGGTGGGCTGACCCCTGCGCCCAGCACGGCACCATGTGCATGTTCCTCCATGGCAAACTGCTGGGCTGCAAGGCACAGCGATGCTCTGGTGTTGGTGCTGGAGCACCTGGTGGAGGTCTGACTTCTCCGGTGTGGTTTTCAGGTTGGGGAAGGGTGTGTGTACTCAGTGGTGAGAATCGTGCCCTGCTTAGTTAAACACGAGGTTACTCGAACTTTATGAAACAAGGGTTAAACACTCTGGTCCCAGAGCTGACCCTGGGCTCGTCCTGCCACTGCTTTTGACGTACCCAGCGGCTGGGTTTCCCTTGGTGGACAGCACCCGCCACCGCAGTGGCAGAGCACACGTGGCCTGAGGGTTGTCCTACGCTGGTGTTCCGGGGCTGTTGCACACCACGTTTCCCGCTGCCCAGGAGATGGCAGTCCTGCATTTTGACAGTGTGTGCAACCCGTCCCCACACGGCACCGGAGGTTTCCTGAGGAGCGGGTTGTGCTGCAGGAAAACCCAAGTGAAGGCTGCGTTTGGCTCTGCTGGGGAAGAGGGGTTCATCTGCAGGGCTCATCCTCTGCCGTGAGATGCCGAAACCGCGGTGGTGAGCCACCAGGGGTGAGGACACTCCGTGCTCAGCAGGCAGGTGTTCCCGGGCACCCTCAGCAATGGGACAGTGTCCCTCTCAAGGAGTTATCAGCACAGATGACCTGGAGATGCGAGATCCGTGCAGCTTCAGCTCCTCCAGGTTTGAAGGCTTTAATCACAGCCAGATGAAAGCCTCCTTGCAAGGATCGAGCCCACTGTAATGAGCCTGACCATCATCTGCCTCTTCCTAAGTGGAGCCATGGCTTGTGCCTCAAGCGTTCAAACAGGGAGTATGTGATGGGAACCACAATCACTGCCACTCCCTGACCCCAGCAGGACCCCCATCTGTCCTCCTGCTCCCCACATACAGCCCTCAGCTGCTGCCATCCTTCCCCTCAGTTCCCATCCTCCCCTGCCTTTACCAGCATCCCCAGGTCACCCTTGTCCTGCCCATCATTCAGTGCCACCTCCTTGGGCTGCTGTGCCTCACCTCCTGGGTGCCTGTCCTGGGCTGCAGCTTCAGTGTTCTTCAACCCCTTGTTGTCCCAGCTACTGAAGTGAATAAGGCATTTTCCACTTCCTCTTCCTCCTATAGATTCCCTCTACTCCTCAGCTGTGCCTTTATCCTTTTGTTCAGAGTCAGATCATTTTAATTATATTAATAGTCAGAACAGCCTCTTGCAAAATCAGGAGTTTCCAGATCTGTAGTGTGCTTCATATGAAATGTGAAATGGCCAAACCAGTGGACCTATATAGCTTTGTAAGTTAATTTACCTCCTTAACTTCAGGCAAACTACCTAATTTTCACTTGCTCAAGATCTTGCTCAAGATATTCATGTGCACACTCAAATTCCCACTCTGTACTTGTCTACATTTCAGGCTTTATAGTTGTTAAATATTCAAATAAACCTGTATCCAAAACCTGCCTCAGGTGTAAAAGTCTATTTCAAATCTTTGAAGTGCTTACAGAGGTTCATGTGGTAGAAGATTTCCACCACTGAAGCTCAACTTTCCTGTAGGACAGGCCTTGGGGACTGCAGGGCAGAAGCAGTGTGGAAAGAAAACTTGAAATGCTCCGTTTGCACCCAGCAATTCTGTCTAAGCCCAGGAAAAGTCAAAGCCTTTTCACTTCTCTCAGCAGCAGTGAGGTTTAGGGTTTGTAGTCCATGCAACTCATGTCCCTGTGCGCTGCGTGGTCTCCTGAGCCAAGACCACGATGACTCTACCTATGGACACTATAAATTCATCATTTAGACCATCAGCCCACCAAGGCAAAGCATCATTTCCCACAAAAATAATGGCTTTTGTGATTTGAAAGGATCAATATGCTCTCTTCTTTGAGGGAAGAAGCACCTCAGCAGATGCCATCCATTTCAGCTTCCAGCCACTGTGGTATTAATGTGCTAAAAGTGCCTACAATGGCATGTGAATTTAGAGTGTCTTTGGCTCAGTGCGATGAGAGCTGTCTTCCTCATAAATAAACATGGGCTAGCAAATAACAACTGGTGAAATCAGATCTTTTATTATCTTGTTCTGTTTGTGGGGGATGTTTTTACACTCCGGTTTTACTGGGGCTCTATGGCTGCCTTTCCAAGTGGTATTTCTCTCCCTGGCTCCTACCACCTCCTGTTCAGGCTCCCTTTGCTGTGAGTCATGAGGTGCATGACAGGCAAGAGGAGGCAGCTGCCAGCTCAGAACGAAGCCTATACTCAGTGTAGGAGATAATGACCTAAATAAAATCTTCTCAGCTGTCAAACTGCAGAATTTCTTCTTGCATTTAGATTTTACTTTATTTTCTCTGGTCTCTTGCCTTGAGATGGGTGTCTCTGCTAATGCCTTCCCCCCCAGGACCCCATGGTTGTGAACCTACTGTGTTCCCATCAGCACCTGCCCCTTCCACAGCTGGAAGGACAATACTGTCAGGTATCCCATCCTTGGTACTGTCGGGTGTCCCATCCTTGTGGGAAGTCTCCTTAGCTAGATGCAGAAAAATCTTTTTCGTACCACGTACTCTTGTTACCCCTAAAGAGTGTGACTTGTGTCAAGTGATAACTTGCTTTTTTCTATTGTTATGAATTAATTTAGTTAGCTGAATTTTTTTAACAGATTTCTTTTGACTGGGTGGTCTTGCTTAGCATGAGTAGTCTATTAGTATGGGTACCTGAAGCTACTGGAGCCTCAGGCCACAACAGCCTGTGCTTAGTTATGCAAATGAAAGCTTTGAGGCCAAGGCAAATTGGAAGATAAAGGAGATGTGTCCTTAGCAAGGAGCAGCTACTGGAGAAAGAAAAAGGAATTCACTGCTCACCTCAAGACCATGAAAGAACCCCATGATAGACAGGAGACCGTAGACCAAACTTCACCACTGGACCATTCACCATGTCTTTGTGCTGGGTCCCTCCCCGGTGGCACCAGCTCCAGTTGCTCCTATTCCTGTACCTCTCCATTATGAAATGTTTTTTCTAAGACAGTCTTAGGCACAGGGCAAACACAAACTGTGTGTCTGAGGTCTCTTCTGCTCTCTCCAGAGAGGCTCAGACACCTTGTCCAGTAGTACCAGGGAAGCGGTGTGACAAGCTCCTCTGGGCAAGCTCGCACCCACGGCTGTCAGGAAATGCACTTAAAAGCAAACTCAGTGTGAAAAGAAGTGGTTTGAGAAATGTAAAGTCTCGTTGCTTACTTTTCTCCTGGTCCCCAGAGGGTGCTCTCACCCCAGGCAGCTCCCAGTGCCAAGCAAGTCTTTGCGGACAAGGAGAGCCCAGAAATATTGCCTGAGGAGCCCAATTGCAGGCTGCAATTTTCTCTTCCATGTTTGTTGCTCTGTCCTGGTGCTGCAAGGAGAGCTGAGAGCCCGTCAGCAAGGGCTGTGCACACGGAGACTGTGAGCAAGGCCATCTGAGGAAGGAAGCACCAAGGATCTCATTGCATGGATACAGAGCAGAAAAATTCTTTCCAGGCAGAGGGAATCATCTTTCTCTGCATGAGGGTTTCCCAACCTTTTCCAAAGGATTTAATTATTTGGGATGCCACCATATCGTTTGGAGAAGAAACTGGTACTCTACCTTCCCCAAAAAGCTTTTGCTGCTTTTGCTTAGCTGTTACTTTGTGATGTGACCCACTTCCACCCTGCACTTGGTACTTCCCATCCCTGCCAGCACACCCTTGCCCTGGTTCCTCCCAAGGCCACATCAAGTGATGTCTGTGTGAAGTCGGGCTCTTGGCACCCGTCTGAGCAGAGCGAGGCACAGAACAGTGTGATGCAGATGCTTTGTGTCTGCCACAGTGCTCTGGCACAGAGGGACTCCATCCCTGGGGTCTCCTCCTTTAGGCTTGCAGGAGGACCCAGGCTTCTGCCATGGCTGAAGTGGCTGCTCTGTTTCCTTTGTGCCTCCTGGGAAGCACCTGCTCTGCTGAGCTGTGTTTCCAGTTCCTAAATTTGCCTCTTGTGGGTTGTTTCTCTCCTTCATTTCACAGCAACCTGCTCAAATCCTGCCCAGATCAATAAATCAATAAACACTGGCAGTGGTTGCCCAGAGAAGCTGTGGCTGCCCCGTCCCTGGCAGTGTTCAAGGCCAGGTTGGACGAGGCTTGGAGCAACCTGTTCTAGTGGAAGGTGTCCCTGCCTGTGGCAGGGGGTTGGAACTAGGTGAGCTCAAAGGTCCTTTCCAGTACAAACCATTCTGTGATATTTCTATGAAATCCTGCCCCATGGGCACCCACACGCTCAGGGCAAGCAACGGCCAGCCCTGTTAACAGGCAGAGGAAGCAGAGAAGCGATGTGCCGTAGGCATGATATGGCAGCACTGCCACAGTTGGGACTGTTACAGCTGTGACATGTGGCGGCCTTCCCAGAGGGGAGAGCACTTCCAGCAGCAGACAGGGACGGAAGCAGGGCCATGTCCCCATGGTGAGTCACACATCATCACATTTTAAGAGCAAAAGCCGCCAGTGATGCTGAGAAAGCTGCTCTCCTTTGCCTACTCATTCTCATTAAGACCATATTTCACTTTCACTGCTCATAATTATGAGCTCCTTGCTTCTAGCAAGAATGCTGTGCTTTATGAGGGCCCTACGGCCATGCATTTCGCAGGCAGTCACCGGAGCCCTTCCTCATGATGTGCAAAGATCTTGTGAGGTGACCTTCTCATGTACGTGGTACTTGGCCACACCAAAGGAGAGATTGCCTTGGCACCTGCACCCTTCAGTTACTTTGGAAAGTGTCATAAGATTAAAGCCTTAAATCTGATCCTTGTAACACAGCACCGAGCCAACAGGCTGCAGTCTTAGGTGGCAAAACTGCACAAGTACCTTGTGCTTCCACCTCCTCCAGTCTCTGCTAAATGAGCTCTGGGATGATAATGGCCTCTGGGATAGCAGTTGACATTTTATTGCGGAAAATCATAGAATCATAGAATCCCAGACTGGTTTGGATTAAAGGGACCCTAAAGCTCATCCAGTTCCAACCCCTGCCACGAGAAGAGACACCTTGCACAAGAGCAGGTTGCTCCAAGCCCCTGTGTCCAACCTGGCCTTGAAAAAATCCTAACAGGCAACAACAGGCACGTTGCATCTGGTCCTGAGCTGTTGGGGTGCGCATGGTTTCTGCTGCAGCAATATAGAGATCCAGCCTTCCCAAATGAACATTTTTGCTGCAAGATTGCAGATGACCATACTAGCATGACACTGGAACTTGCCATCACTCAGGGGTCCTCAGCCTCTGAGGTGGGATTTCAGGACTTCATTCCTGCCACCACTGTGGCCTCACACAGCAGCACTGAGGAGGACTTGGGTGTTCCTGGAAACGAAGGGATGGCCATGCCAGCTGCTTGTGAAGGACCTCAGCTCCAGAGCGAGGTGGGTACAGTGACCCCATGGCAACAGTTTTCAGTCCCTTCTTCCATTCTTCAACTGCCTTGTTGAAGGCAGTTGAAACCTGAAATCTGGCAAGACCACCAGCATGGCACCATCTCCTTCACCCACCTCTGCAGAGCAAGAACCACTGCAGGCACTGCTCATTGGACTGCATCCACTTGCCAGCATTGTGCAGTCCAATTCTGAGCTTTAATCCAGCCCTCTTCGTTGGTCACCATTTAGTGTCTGGGATGGAGCCTTCCTTCAGGAATTTCATCTGCTTCCTTATAGAAAATGTGGTTCTCAGAGTTGTCTTCCAGGAAATGTGGTGAGCTTGCACAAGCAGGGATTGTGGGGTTCAGGAATACATCTTGAGATGAACTTGCCGGACATTGCTTTGCCTGGTGCCCCTTGTTCCTGTACTGAATAACCATTCTCTAACCACTCTCTATTACTGCTGTATCAGCGTCTACACCCTTAGTGTGTTCCACCTCATTCATCTCTCTTCCGACACGGGCAGCCCTAATCTATTCAGCCTTTTCTTGCAGGGATGCCATTCCCACCTCTGACCACTCAGCTTCCTCATCTCAGTGACCTTTTCAGTTTCTGTTCTGAGCCAGGCACCACAACTGCACACAGCTGTGAGCACCGTCCAGTTTATACAGTGGCAAGTGGTGCTTTCTGCTCAAAATCCATTCCTTTCCCTGCAATTTCTGAAGCCTTTTTACTTTTTAATTGCTCCTGAGCTTCCAGCTGATGTTTTCAGAGAATTTCCTGCAATTACCCCCAGATCTGCCTCTCGAATGGCAATAGCTAATTTTGAGCCCTCCACTGTGTACAGTTTGGGATGCACTTCCTTCATCAACATTGAATTTCATTTGCCACTTTATCCCCCACTCCCTCTGCAGCCTGAAACCCTTCTGAAGCTTTCCACAGACACTTGCATATGACTGTTCTGAATTATTTTCTTCACCAGAAGCTGTTGTCACTGTGCTATTTACTGCCTTCACAAAAACCCCAGCCCCAGCAGAGGTGCTTGTGGCATCCAATAGGCTGCATTGTGAAAATTTACCAGTTGCTGTTGCTTTCCAGCATTGCAAGCTATCGATCTGTCACAGCTCAGTGTCTCGAAAATCTATGATGGATCTTCTTAAAAGCTTTTTTGGATTACGTGGTGTTGATCAGATCACTGTTGTCCACATACAACACCTCTCCTTCCAACAACTGTAACAGATTTCTGAGCCACAGCTTGCCTCTAAAAAGCTATATTGACTCTTCCTCAAGTTACTGTATTTATCCACAAGTTCCCACAAATTCCATGTTTATTACAATTCCTCCCACTTGGTACAGAAATGAGACCTCTAACCCTGGAGATCCCTAAATGGGTGACCAAGCCTTTCAAAAGCGGACACCGTTTGTGCCACCTCCATTCCTTTGGTAGGCAAGTAACAGGTCACAGCAGCTGTCAGCAGATCCGAAATGTCGCAGTGGAGCTTGGTGAGGGCTCCTGGGACCTCTCTGTCCCAGCACCGTTCTCCTCCCAGACACAGAGGTGGTTTGTCCCTGCCTCCATGCATGGTGTTGAGATCATTTTGGAGGATTGCTCTGGGGACTCTGATCTCTAACCTCCCACGTGGCAGTGCACGTTTTGGGACACCTCTGGGACATCTGTCTTGTGTTGCACTCAGGACCACTCCTCCCTTGCCACATTCTCCAAGGCTGTGTCGCATCCATATGGCTGTACCTGGCATCGCACATATTAGGATCCAAACAGCCAGTTACAAAATCCCTCAGCACTGCAGCCTGCCCGTTCCTCTGTGGGATCCCTGCCCTGGGCCACTGTTTGATGGGGAAGAAGGTTCTTCTGAGGGAACCATCAACCCCTTTCCCAGGATGAGTGCCTTTCACCCAAGAGATTTCCCTCCTCTGCAGCACAAGAGCTGCTGGACCAGGGATGAGGGAGTTATGATGTCCCTAAAAGCCTCACTGGTGTATTTCTCTGCTTCCCTCAGACATACGCTGTCCCAGAGGACCAAAGTCTGCCTTCAGTGGCAACAGATGGCAAATGATCCTGGGACAAAACCTGGAAAATCCCTTTTGCACAGCATGGCCCTGCCAAGAGGAGTGCTCCCAGAAACCCGGTGCATCTCCGCTATCTTTGTTTCTCTTCTGGCTTGTCTAGTTCTTAGTTTCCCAGGACACCCACATGCCGATCATCACTTTACAATGTCTGCAGACAGTAGCTTTAAAATGACTTCTCTCTTCATCATCTTGACAGGCAGCTCAGGCTGGGCTGATGTGGTGGCGCTGAATCACAGAGCAGTGAAAGAGCTATGGAGCAACACAGATGAGGCCGAAAAGCAAGAATCAGTTTCTAAGTGAGGTTTGTACCAATCAGTGTGAAAATATCCAAACCAGCTCTTTGTACGTGTGCTTCTTACAGCTCTGAAAAGGACCCTGGAGTTCCTCTGGAGCAGCAAAAGGCCCCACCAGTGTGATACAGAGGGTGCCCTGCTCCACCTGCAAGCTGAGTTAAAGCTCAGATGCTGTGTTAGTTTTATGCTGCTGTTTATGCTGTGTTTTCATCAGAGGTGCCCAAAAGCTGTGCCTGGATGCTCTCCAGGCGTGTGTGCTTGTGCTGGGTTGTGGAGCTGGGGAAGAAGTTGCCAGAAACTAGAAAGAAAAAAAAGTGATTTAAGCCTGAAATTACATTCACTGTGTCTCTCTGTGGCTCTGGTCAGTGAGGAGATGCTTGTGGCAGAGGTCTGGCTGGCATGGCACGTGCTATGGCAACAGGTCTCAGTATTTATCAAAGAAGAGCAGGGGAGGGGGCTGGTGCATCCAGCCCTGCCTGCCAGCATCTCTCAGGACACCTCAGAGGTGAGGTGTCATTCAACCCACCTGAATGACCGCGTGACTACAAGGTGTGTAAATCTCACCGCACCTGAGCCCACTGTTGTCCTCTCTTGCATTCAGCTTTTGCATCCCCCCTCTTGCCGGGTCACCCCTTGGAGCAGGCTTTTGCCTGGGCTGTTTCTCAGCGTGGCGCACGGCTCAGTAACTAAAAAAAGCCCGTTGCTATAATTTCACCTGTTTGTGTCCCTTAATCTGTATTTGTTCCCTTGGAAGTGCAGGGAGATACATTAGGGCAGAGGCACTAGGTAAATAACGCCGGCGTGCCGGGCGCAGTGCTTCACCCCGGTA
>NW_009945640.1:11973-18518 GCF_000696875.1 Nestor notabilis
GCGCGCGCCGTGGCATGATCCAGCGCCCACCGCTATAAATAGGGCTGGTGACGAGCTGCTTGGCAAAACGAAAGCTGACCCTTGGAGCGTGGAGGAGGCAGCGTGGTCCGGGGAAAGGGAGAGCAGAGCCGAGGAGGAGGTGTGGTGTGGTGTGGTGTGGGTGTCCTGCGCTGGGGAGCCCAGTGGCACGTGCTTGGTGCCAACACAGCTTCCGTAGGGCTTTGGCACAACCAGGACATGGACCTCAGCACTGGGGCAGGCCGATAAAGGTGATGGCAGGAGCTCAGGTGGGGCTCCTGGGACCCTTCCCGGAGCCCCCGGTTGGGCCATGCCCTGTCTCTGACTCTGACTCAGACTCTGAGGACACGGCTGTGGGTGGCACAGGACCTGGGGCCAGGGCGCAGAACCCCTCTCAGGTCATCCACAGTGGCCCATTTATGGTGTCATCCCCGCACAGCGACTCGCTGCCCCGACGGCGCCATCACCTCACCGAGCCTGAAGCGGCTGATCCCCGGAGCATCGACCCGACCCTCACCCGGCTCTTCGAGTGCATGAGCCTGGAGTACAGGTGAGTCCCAGAGACCCTTTGCTGGCATGTGCCTCATGGACCCCCCTCGTTCTGTGAAGGCTTCAGGCTGTCTGAGCCCTACTGCCCATCCAGAAACTTGGTGCAAACTGGCATCTTCCTCTCCTTCTCCATTGGACTGTGATGTGCAATATGCTCAAAACCCACCATCCTGGGAGGTCTGGGGGAGAAAGAGCTGATGCTGGGTTGTTGACCATGGAGCCATATGAGAAGTTCTTCCTCTCTTCACATGTAGCTTAACCCTTCTCCACCTTCCTATGAGATCTGGAGTCACTGCACCCTCATGGCCAGACCCTGCACTCTCTGTAGAGCAGCAATAACCCTGTGGGCAGCTCACTCTTTGGCAGTCCAGCCCAGAGCAGGAATCCTGCCTTCCCGTCCTTGACTGCCCACGTGTCTTGAGGTTATTCCAGAAAAAACAGCAGGACCTGGGGCTGGATGGCTGCACAGGGCTTTGTCCAGGGCCTCCTGAAAGCATTCTCTCCTGCAAAATGAGGTGAGTGACTGCATCATTCCCCAACCACACAAACCCACCAAACCCAGCATGGTAGGGACCTGCTCATCTCACAGCTCCTCAGTGACAACAGCAGAGCCTGCATCATGTCTCTTAGTGTCTTGGTCCACAGTCTTGGAGGCAGCTCCCCTCTTTTGCCAAGGCCCGAAGGTTTTGAGTTCTCTTAAGCATAGCATCAGGGTGACTTGCTCTACTGGTGTCAGTGCAAAACTGCTTACAGAGCTTTCCCAAAATGTCCAGGTGAAAACCTGGAATGTTCTACCGATGCCACACGTAAACAAAACCTCAGCAAAACATGCTTCAGGAGTTGCCTATTGCCTTGTTTCACACAGGCAATAGGCCTGTGTGACCTCTTAGCTATGCCTTGAAGTCCTCGAGTGCTCAACATGATGGAATATGTGGTCATATTCCAGAGCAGCCCTGGTGACATGGGGCACTGGGACAGCATTCCAAGGGTACTTGTTTCCACATAGCTGTGTACATCTGGCCCATGGCCACACCACAGACTGTGGTGTTTGCTCACAGCCAGCACGGTGCGACTCTCCTCCAAGGTGCTGGTGAAGCTGGCACTCTGTGGGAGCACGGTGAGCTTCAGCATGGGGTGACAAGTCACCCCTGAGTGCCACACACAGGGACACTAAGGCACTGCTGGCCACACTCTCCTTCACTCTCCCAGCCCCATGCTTGCTGTATTCTGATCCTTGCAGCTTGGGGCTGGAGGTGCAGGCACTGCTCAAGCTTTTGACTTGACTTTTGACTTGCCCCAGGTGCTCAAGCTTTTGACTCCTGAGATGCACCACAGCCTCTGGATGCCTCTGAGCTCTGGTGCTTTGGACTAGGTCTTGCTCAGCACCCGTGGGAGCAATTCTAATTCTACCGTGGAAGCAGGGTAGCTGCACGCTGTGGGACCCAACAAGGGAAACATTGACATTGGGTGTTCCCCAAACTTCAAGCTCAGTTCTCTCTTGGAGTTCCTTCCATCCTTAGACGCTCTCTCACCCCCCCCAGCTGTCATGCTCTGCAGCTTACCAACACTCTACAAACAGGATGACAAGCACTGATCAGAGATCAGGTTCAGGTGAACCTGGACCTAGAATGCAGTGCTGGATATGCCTCTCCACAGGTGGGATTGGACTTTGGCTCTAGAGCTGCCCACTCCGCTGGCTGGCTTCTGTTCCTTTTGGAAACCCACAGCAGCTTTGCTAATACAATTTTGACAGATTACTAAGCAGTAGTTGGAGAAAGGTATCAGAGGGGGGAAGAGTGGAGTTACAAGATACGTCTAGCCTCTACTGCTAGAATTACCTGATTTAATACTTTTCTGCATCATCTGCCATTTTGCACCTTCCCTCACAGCCAGGTTCCTCAGAAAGGGTGTTGGTGCAGCACAGCCCCACTTGGAGCAGGTAGCCAAATGTCCTGCGGTCTTCAGGAGTGCATCCACAGTTACGTTATGGACTGGCTCCTTAACAAAGCAGAAACCACAGAAAGGTATCGGTTGGCTGGCACCTCTGGAGTTCATAGTCCAAGCCCTGTGCAGGGCAGGGCTAATTCCAAAGCCAGATCAGGTTGCTCAGGGCAATCACTGATGGATGGAGAGCAAGGATGGTGAGCCCACCACCCGTCCACCCTGTCCCAGCACTGCACTGCTCTCACAGGGAAGAGGGCTGTCCATGGCTCTAATTGGAGTTTCCAAGTTGTGTTCATTGCCTCTTGTCCTTTCTCAGTTCATGTCTGAGATGTGTCTGGCTCCATCACCTCTACAGCCTCCTCTGGGTAGTTGAAGGCAGATCCTCTCTTCACCCTCTCTTCTTCAGGCTGAACAAACCCACCAGTCACCCTTCTCTTCTGTCATGTACATTAGTCCCCAACCATTTCAGCACCCTCCTCCAGGATCACTCCAGTTTGTGTGTCCCTCTTTTATCAGGGGCTCCAACCTGGATGCAACACCCAAACTTGTCCTTAGGAGTGCTGTGTGGAGGGAACTATCATTTCTGACCTGCTGGCTGAGCCGTGACTGCTGCAGCCACCCCTTGCTGCCCAGGCTCAGACAATTTCAAAGACAATTCACTAAACTCTCTCTAAATAGTATCACTTTCCATGGCTGTAGCTGAACTTTCATAGAATCATAGAACGGTTTGGGATGGAAAGGACCTTAAGATCATCTAGTTCCAACCCTCCAAATTCATGTGGGCAGCTGTAATTCCTCCTGTCTCCAACATTCCTCCATGGCACTTCACAGATGTTTATAGCAGTCCTGTCTCAGCTTGAATAATCACCCTGAGGATCTGATGTATTATCCCTTCAGGGGCTGGACTGAGCATCATCCCCTTGCTGGGAAAGGAATGCTCTCTCCACATCAAGGCTGGCTTCTGGCAGTAACTTGTTTCTTCAGATCCCTCAAACGGAGGCAACCTCCCTTTTCCTCCCCGATGAGGTCTTCCTGGAAGTTCCCAGGCCCTTTGTACCCATTGTCCAGGACACTTCCAGCAGCTCTCCTGCCAAAGACTTAACTATTGTCTTCCACTCCTCCTGCAACATGCTGCATTTCTGAATCCCTTCCTTAGGCTGTTGTTTCTCCCATGAGTGCACCTCCCTGCAGACCACTTGCCTTCATTCCCCCAAAAAGCTGAGCATGTGGAGCTGAGCTCCTTCAGGATCTCTTCACACTTTGGCCTTAGCATGGTCTCCCGACCTGAGCAAGCTCTTTCTCCCCATCACTGCAGCAGGACTCCACAGTGTCCCACCTTGCAGAGCGGGTCTCCTTGGTTCACACACCTTCCTGTGACCCACTGCAGGGAGTCTCTGGATACCTGACCTGGGGAACTGTCCTCCTGAAGGGAGAAAAACTGGGTGCAGACTGGAACTGCAAACTGCAGCCACTCATGGTGTTATCTTGCACATGCCTGTCTTGTGCTTCAGAAGCCTTCTGTAGTTGTTCTTAGGGCAGGATGCAGATTTAACCTCCTCTTCTCCCCTGCAAATACTGAGAGGGGAGATTTAGCAGGTAGGGACATCAGACTGTTAAGCGACGTGGAGTATTAACCCTGCCCCTTTTGTAATTTAAAACGAGGCAGGCTTCCATTACACTCTTACACTCCCACTAATCCATCCTCCTGGCAAGCTGATAGCAGGCTCTGAGGCTTTCCTAGAAGTAGAATTGCTGATACAGCTTTGCCATACTCTCTCATTGATTCTCTAACTCACAGTGCCTTAAACACTCATGCAGCAGGGCAGAAAGCACCCAGACAGAGACCACAGAGCTGCACACACTGAGCTGCCCTCTCCCCATTCGCTTCTCTCAGGATTAGCCTGCATTTTCCTTTGCCCTCCCAGCAAATTGCCCACCTCAGTCTCCTACAGTTCACCAGCACTCACCCGCAGCCCTGTGCGTTAGCTCAGACTGGCTGGAAGTGCCTTGCACTGATGTGACCACATCCTGGGATTGCTGGGTCCATCCCCACCATCTGATGAGGCTTCGGACTCATCCAGACCTCAGACCATCGGGGTGCTGCCTGTGCCCTGGCTGGAAGGCAGCGGGAGCTGAGCTCGGTGCTGATGGCAGTGGAACCCTTAGGAGCTTTGTGGTGGGTTGAGCAGCTGCTTCTACGAATTATCCACACGACGGGCAATAGTGGGCCAGGTTAAAGGGAAGGCTTGGGCTGAACCCACCCATGCTGAGCACGATTGTGCTGTCATTAGTGGCAGGGAGCTGTGTGCCTTTTCTCTGTCATTTCCTAAGGATTTGGGGCTGATCTTACCCAAGCAGCGTACAGAGGAGCTGGCTGGCATGCAAGTTTTTTCCCACTCTAATGCACAGGGTGGCCATATCTCCAGGGATTGCCAAGATACCCAGCTTGGTTTGCAGCTATCCAAGCTTCCCAGACAACTATTTGCAAGAGGACTTAAATCACAGAATCCCAGACTGGTTTGTGTTGGAAGGGACCTTAAAGCTGATCCAGCTCCAACCCCTGCCACAGGCAGGGACACCTTCCACTAGAGCAGGTTGCTCCAAGCCCCTGTGTCCAACCTGGCCTTGAACACTGCCAGGGATGGGGCAGCCACAGCTTCTCTGGGCACCCTGTGCCAGCGCCTCAGCACCCTCACAGGGAAGAGCTTCTGCCCAAGAGCTCATCTCAGTCTCCCCTCTGGCAGGTTAAAGCCATTCCCCTTGTCCTGTCCCTACATCCCTTGTCCAAAGCCCCTCTCCAGGTTTCCTGGAGCCCCTTTAGGCCCTGGAGCTGCTCTAAGGTGTCCCCTTCAGGAGCCTTCTCTTCTCCAGCTGCCCCAGCCCAGCTCTCTCAGCCTGGCTCCAGAGCAGAGCTGCTCCAGCCCTCGCAGCAGCCCCAGGGCCTCCTCTGGATTCGCTCCAGCATGTCCAACTTAAACAACTTCCTTTCTCATCTGGGGCACCCCATGCTCACTCTGCATGGAGGAAGATGGCTGCCCTAGAGGCAGAGCTGTGGGGGCAGTGGCACTCCAATCTGGGAGTAAATACACAGAGCGGGTTCCTATCTAATCCCCAGTACATCCTATTAACACCTTTGTTACAACACTGCCCTCGGGTTAACTCAGGCAGCGTGAGGAGCGGCCAAGCTGGCGCAGTAGCCTCTTCGTCAGCACAATGTGGTGAAGAAAAAAGTTCATTCAGATAGTAGAGATTTGAAGCTGGATTTGAACAGTTGGTTTTTCACCTGGGGACACTTTTCAGGAAAACTCCAGTTAGATGTTTAACTTTCCTTTGTGAGACTCTGAATTTGAAGCATAAAAATTCAAGGAAAAAACATGACTTTAGTAGCAAAAGCTGTGAGAAATGGAACACGAGCAGTCAGGAAGCCTGTCCTCTTCCAGCCACCTGAGGAATGCTGTGTCCCAACAGCCCTGCATCTCACCAGAGCACTCCTCCCCTCTCCTCCTGCTGTTGATGGAGAGCAGAATACTCACTTTGCCATGAAAGCAGGGGCTGCAACACCTTAAACTTCTGGACAGGCTAAATGAATCCTGGAGCAAACCAGGAGCTACTGGACAGAACAGAGCCAGTGCTGACCCACACCAGGTTTGGTCCCAGGCTGATCCCTGCTCCCACCTCACCCTCTGCCCCCTTAGCCAGTGGTGGCATCTGTGTCCCCATTCCTCTGCAGCGGGGGGCAGTGGGACCCCCAGCCTGTCTGGGACATCCCAAACCTTTCTGCTGCCTCAGTGTGGGGTTTGCATTCACCTCCCTAGGAAGGGTGCGGCCGTTTCCAAGGAAAACCAGGGAGCAAAGATCAGCCTGATAAGCCCCAAAACTGAAAGGGTTGTTAATGGGGAAAAAAGGCGGTTATGGCAAAGCCTAAAGGCATCTCCCATCTGCACCGGGACTCGCAGCAGCTCCGTGGCCACAGCCCCACCAGCGCCGAGCGTGGCCAAGGTGCCCACGGCGGGCTGTGGTCCGGGGCTCGCGCT
>NW_009945641.1:0-10701 GCF_000696875.1 Nestor notabilis
AATATATTAATATATTATATAAAATATTACCATGGTAATTTTCCTAAAGGTGTATTATCAAGAATGATGAAAAAGTGTATATCACAGTTCAGCTGGGCATGGGGAGTCTTAAGTTAAACTCTTTTAATCTTTTTCCTATAGTGGCAATATAAATCAACCCACTTAACCCTCTGTGAAATTTCTAATAAAATTCAGAAAAAAGTAACTTGTACTGCTAAGCCGTTTTGAAAGAGGCTAAACAAAACTATCGTGGGTTTTTTTGTTTTAATTATGCCAAATATTTATTTTAGTATAACTGCCATTCATTGTTTATAGCTGTCTTTGAACCACCACCGTGCTATGTTATTATAAATTTTCATCAATATTTTATATTACTTATGTTTGGTGCAGAAGAGAAACTGGCTTTAAACAAGGAGTGGAGGTAAATATCTATCAGTTAAAAAAAAAAAAAAAAAAATGATGATGGTAGCAGAATGGTTTTGACCTAAAATCTTTAACATTCTGGAATGAAATTGATATTTATGACCATTCATATTTATTTTATGCATAAACTCTGTTAATTTAGCCTGATTACCATCATCAAACTTTGATTCACTCATTGCTGGAATGAGTGAATGTGTCATTTGAGAAGACAGCCTTTACCCCAAGTTGAAGGCAAAGTACATATTCCTCATTTGATACTGATTACTATTATGCATATCAAGGACTGAATGTGCAGTATTTGTCTGCAGTGAGTACTGAATATCAAATTTGCTTGACATATCTATACATTAAAGTCTCTATGTCTTTCGAAGTGCTACATTGTCCAATTTCCCAAAAAATCACATAGGAACTGAAAGGTCAGCTATTCCTCCTAATGAAACATGAGAAAGCTACCTGAGAGACATCCTTTCTTGAGGAAAGCAGCCAGCAAAACTTCCCTTTTGCTAGTGATCAGATCTGTTTTAAGGGCTGGCCCCGCTCAGTTACATGAGAACTATGGCAGTGTAGCCACTTAGGAGCTCCTTTCACTGGCTTGGAACTAAATGATGGACAACTGAAGATACAAAATAATGAAATATCAAATCAAACCTAAAGCAAATATTAGTAAGGGAAAGGTATTTTCTAAGATGATGGGGATACATGACTTAGTAAGCATCTAAGTAAGCAGAAATGGATGAGCACACTAGGACAAAGATTGCTCTAGGATCTCTTAATAACCATAAGCAGTCTCCTTTTTTGAAACTTATTTGCAAGAAAGTAGGATAATTTTTCTCTCAGTGCAAATGAGTCCATATTTGTTAGCTTATCCTTGGAAAGCTGAAAAGGCACCTTTCAGGACTAATAAGTTTCTGATTAAAAAACATTCAGAAATGAAAATTCTGCATGTTAAATTGCTGCATATAACTCCTCCTTGTGACATACAACATACATAAAGTGCAACTGAACTTCATTTCCAAACACTGAAAAAGATTAAAACTCAAAAGTTGTCTGCTTTGAAAAGATCACTGTGCTAATTTTTGTTGAAATACATACACTTTTCATACAAATCAGTAGCTGCATACAAATCATGACTATGCCCATTTCTTTCTAGTAACAACACTGTCCTGGGGTACTACACACCTTTAGTGATATTGAGGTTTTGAAACAATTTTTAAAAGGACCCAGCTAGACATGAAATATTTTTGGCAATACCACTATTTTTGGGTTAAAAAAATACAACAAAACCAGTAATTCTTAATCTATCTGGAACTCAGCAGAGCATCTAAAATGGTCTCAACCAGTTCAAATGGACAACTGGAAGCGACTACAGAAGCCAGTGGTTTACACAAGAAAAGGATGATTCGTATAGGAAAGAGGTTACTAATGAAGTACCTTAGGGACAGGCTTTAAGATTAATGAGGTTTAATACTTTCCCCAATAAGATATTAAATATAAGGATGCTAATGAGAACTTGAAGTCAGGATTCACTGGCAACAAAAAGAAGTACCAGAAACCACAACAAAGAAATGTAGGCCATGAATAATGGAAGACCTGTTAGCCTCAGCTGAGGGGTTGTGCACTTCAGGACAGAAACAAGAATTTCTGCTGGGTTGCTTCCATAACTGAAAACACAAAGGAGGCCAAGGACCAAGAGCTATTAATTTCTCCTAGTGAAGAGATGCAAAACCACGATCATACCGTCATGCCACATATTGTCAACAGAAATATTTGTATCACCCCAAAAAAAATCTCTGATTAAAGCTCATCTGGAATTTCAAATAAAATCTAGTGGACAATTAAAAAAAAAAAAAATTATATGCTACAGGAGTAAGACCAGTTCTTTGGACAGGGAGATACGTTTATTTAGTATAGTAAAAATACACTGGGAAGAAGCAGAAGGTGAAAACAGCAGATTTATTTGAGGTAGTAAAAAGTGTGGGCACAAAAGTCTGGGTGCAAATTACCTATGAGCTCATTCAGGGTTGAGATAAGCAGTCTAGTATTTATTTGTTTTTAGCTTTTTACCTCTTTATCTCTCTGTTCTCTCAAACAGAGAATGATGCCTGTGACACAAGTCAGAATACTTACTGTGTTCTTATAATAATGAAATTCCTATTCAAGCACTCCACAAACTGAATCCTTTGGAGAAAGATATAAACCAACAAACCAAATCTTCCCTATTTTCTGAAACTTACAGTAAAATCACAGTTTGCCACAGGAAGAGTAGAAATCAAATCTCAGCAAAAGAAGTCCTTCCACGTCACAAATGAGGCTTGATAAATCAGATGCCTTGTCATACAACTTTCAAATTCATGTGCCAAACTGGGGTAGCAGGCAGGCCTGCCTTTCCACCATGGTGAAAACCTGTCTCTGCCTGAAGTCCACGGGTGATGTGAGGATTCTTAGCAATCTGACAGCTAAAAACGTGACCCACCTTCAAAAAAGAAGCATATGGCTTCCAGCACCCAATTCTGACAACATTTTGTCCTTATTCCAATTTTGTGCCAAATTCTCTAACTCTACTACATTTTCGCCTAACATATTATTCACCTTGTGAAAGGATGTTAATCAGTATCCTTGTCAAAATGTTTCATTTGGAAGAAAATTTTCCTCAGGAAAAGGAGACTGCTTAAAAAATCTTTTTAGGGCATTATAACAGCATGTGTTAAAACAAAAAAATAATGAAAAAAAAAAAGTGGGATCAAATGTATGCATCTTTATACTTAGATGGCTAAAGTCCTAAAGGAAACAAAGCAAAACAGGCTTTATTTCTGTGTGCTCACCCCAAAGAAACATTATTTATGCGAGACTAGAATTTCCTTGTCTCCACTAGGATTTAAAGATTGGAGCCTTCCATTGCTGTAAAACAGAAAGTCTCATCTTTTTTTCCTATCAAAAAGACCCAGCTGTGTAACATTAATACACAGACATGCTGCACTAATAGTTCTGCATTACTGTTTGCATCTACCTCTCTTACATCCATATTTGTATCAGGAAACGGGGACACTGGGTTGACCAAAGTAGCATCTAATTCAGCCTAAGACCACAGACAAATGATTCCCGCAGATAACTCAGTATGAAACCATCACCCTACACGTATACCCAAGTGCATCTCCACAATTCTTCTAACGAAAACCGGTCATGGGAAAAGTTTAAAGTGCAACACACTAGTGATGTACTATTTTTCCAAGGCACTGATTTCTGTCTATCTACATACTTATACTACTCTTCACCAGCAGGACTATAAACAAACACCGATATTCTGTAGCTCCTGTTTGTGTAATTCCATTTGAAGTAAAGCAGATCCAGGAACTGCTGGTAAAATTGGTAAAATCTCCAGATTTCATTTCACAACACCAATATTTAGTGAAACTGAATAGCATTGGAAGTAGGCACTGGAATCAATTGCTGAAGGCATATTAAAAAGGAGCATAATAAAAGCCCACACCCAAGAAGCTACATGACAGCAAACAAAAGATTAAAAGAAGAAGGAAGCTGCCAATGCTTAAGAGAAGCCAGGACTCTTTCAGGATGGGAATGGGTCTTACCAATATTTCATGCAGCACACTGCACACAGGTGAAAGCATCCTTGGGCAGATGACTTTGGCCTCCACCACAACACAAGACAAACACAACTCTGAGTCTAACATGAAGGGTAAAACTTTGAGCAGACTTTCACAGTACCCAAGAGTGAACACAGATTCCCAGGATTCCTCCACACCACCCTTTCCAGGAGGTAAAGATAACAGGTGGCTTGGCCCCTCGTCATCCTTGAACTTGTGGTGCAGCATCTCCCTCTCTCTCTGTCATGCTCAGAGGTTTGGTCCTCTGGCAACCAGTGAGTAGGTGTCTGATACGTTTTTTTCAAACTTTATGGCAAGGATTGCACTCTGTTAATACTGCCAGACATATATGATAGCTGTCAAGCTGGTGAGTTATTTTAACACTTGGGGAACTGGCTCTGAAGCAGTCAGGTAGCAAACTGCTAATGAAAAAGATAAGCAAATGAGTCCAATCAAGTATGCTACACTGTCTGTCTTAATGCTGCTTGGTATGTCTGGAAAGAAAAACAAGTCTTTCTACTGGCCAAATTCATTTTTGTAAGACCCAAGTGCCTTCCTGTAATTCATTAACTCTCCCTCAGAACTCACTCTCATCTGCAGGGAAAGAATTGCAGGTGCAGTATTTTGTTAGTACTTGAGGGTTTATTCCTCGTACCCACCCTCCAGTTCTCGTCTGGGGAGTTTTCCTGCCACCTGCCATGAACCTACACACAGTCAGAAGGGTAGAAGCTTCTGAAGAATATTATTCTTTATTATTTAGTAGAAGGTAGTACTTAGATTTGTTGTATACACTGTATATGCTTGAAAATGAACCATTTAATGCAGAATCTGGTCCTCACTCAGGAAAGTGGCCGTTACTTGAAGCTAGTACAATTTATTGTTCATCATTTACTATAGTCTTTTTCTTCAAACAAATGCATGATCCAAGTAAAGACTTAATTTAAAAAAATATTTTTTAAAAAGCAGGCCAAATCAGAGAGCACTGCCTTACTCAAGAAAATTAAGCAGCTTTTTTTTTTTATATGTACATATATATATTAAAGAGTTATGAGTCAATTGACAATTTATTCTGCTGCAGCATCTGGACATTTATACATCAGATGAAGCATTCTGAAAACTAAAGTAATTCAGACAAAAAGCAAGTCCAGGAAGCATTCATATGTACTGCTAAGAAAATGAGTCCCAAACAAGTTAATAATGGTGCAAGGGCAAAGGGATAATACCACTGGTTTTACTTACGTTTTCAGTTTTTACACAGAGACTGAAACTGGTTTAGTGATAGTTTAAGTTACAGTGGGGTGTCACTTCATAAAATTGTGCAAGCAGCCTGAAAAGTGAATACATTTGAAAGGCTACTCTAAAGCTGTGAAAGGAAACATGTTGCAGCTGGTGCAGGTGATCATCTTTTTTTCACCCAGGCTGGCATCCTCTTCTTGTTTGCTTCCCTCCTACATGCACATATACATCATCATTGTTAATTTCAAAAAGACACATCCTTGAATGTATTCCCTTTGCAAATTCTTTACTACCTCTTCATTTCCACCCATGAATCACAAAGAGACAGGAAAAAAGATTCTTACACAAAGAAATAGATATTAAGCTTTATGTGACTGTGATGATTTTGAAAGACAGCAGTCCCCTAACCCCAGTTGTCGACATTGCGATAGGTTTTCTAAAGCATAATTACAACTTAATTGTAAGTTTAGATTTTGTAATATCACAAATAAAGAGATGTATCTATGTATTGTAATTGGCTGATCATACAAATACTTATTAAATATAAACACATATGCTTTTGTAGATTTGTTAGAAAGATTCGTTAATTGCTTAATGAAAGATGTCTTTCAGATACTAATTCCTTCATTTAGTTCGACAGATTAAATTTTATATGAGGAGATATTAGCATGCATGCAATGAAGTGACAAGGACAACTAAAAAGCTTAAAATATTAATGGATGAAGTGCAGCTTTCTCAGTTACTCTAAACTAAAAGCTATAATCTTCATTACATGCACTAAAGATCATCTTTTCCCCTGCTTTCTGCAGAGATAAGACAGCTATATTTAACACAGAAACGAACACCACAATATGTTTCGATTCAGCTGCTATATTTTCATCATCATAAATAAATTATGAAAACTTTAAACAGTGCGTGAATGTTTCCACATAGAAAACAACAACGAAAATGCAGTTAATTTTTATAGAAGAGAAAGCTGAGAGTTGACATCCAAGCAATCCAGTTGCTTCTATATTTCATTGCAGTGGCTTTAGATAATTGTCTTGATAAACTCGCTTCACAACATGCTTGCAGGAAAACCTCCCAAACAATTGACTTTAATTACTAAGGCACTACAGGGTTAATGTCAAACACTGCTGTAAAAAGCAAATTACTAGCAATACCAACAGTCCAGAGCCTTCTTTTTTGCTGTAGACTGGAGTTCAATCTGGCATCATCTTTTCTCTTTCCCCAGTAGGGTGCAGGGAGCCCTCTAGCTTCCATGTGGGTTTCCTACTGTGGTACATATTGGCCAGCATACAGCTGCTCTAAACAACTATTTGCATCTACAATGCGGTCATCCCACCACCTTCTTTTCAGATCAATATGATTGGGACAAACAATAGTTTGATTTTGATTGCTCTATAGTACGCTTGGGTAGAGCCTCTGAATGCAAGCGAATCGCTCAGAAACAATGGGCTGGTTCATCATCCAAAGCGTCCCTTTTCAAACAGCTGCCTCTGCCACACTCACCCTGACAAACGTCCAGAAAAACAGATGGTTTCAGCATTCATGGGCAGTTTAGTGAAAGCCCTAGAGTCAACTATTCAAGACATTTTATCATCTAGCTGATAATAGAGCATTGCTTGCAGATAAAAATTAAAAATACATTTAAAAACTCTATTAATTCGCACTCACGTGCAGCTCCTCTCACAGACATGCAAAACAACTTCCCTGTGCCCTGTAACACTGCAAAGTGCAAACACAAAAGGAAGCCTCACTCTTAATCCCTTCAGTGGGCTAGCCGCATCGCTATGAAAAATGACAGTCAGCGGGTAATCTCACAGACCACATATACAGCAATACCCACAAACAAAAGCAATGAATTAATAATTGAATGGGAAGTTCAACTTTGAGCTGCCTGGGGTTTGCAGTGGATTAAACCAGGTCCTGATTTTTTCTTCCTTTTGTTGTTGTTGTTGTTGTTGTTTGTGTGTATCTAAGAGACAGAGATATTTTTTGCTTGTTTTTTTTTCAGGTGAACACAAATGCTTCTGAGGCATTGTATTGGGAAAGGTACAGGCTGAGTTGTAATACAGATTCTGCTCATATCTGTGGACAATTGTATCATCTCCACTCACATCACAGGTATTTTCAACCTCCAAGGCAGAGAAGCTGTGTTACAACAAAGCTAATGGTCGCTGCTCCCTTGAACACAGCCATGCCACACCTTGGTCTGGAAGGATGTGAAGGACAGGCTGAAATGCAGCCATAACCATGGCTCCTCAGCTCCACTGGCCACAAAGCCTGACCTAGGGATAACAAATGGGCAGTCTTATCCTTCTGGGATATCTGGGAAGTATCATCCCTCACAGGTTGCAAGACTACTTCCACTTGATCCACAAATTCCTGCAACTTTGAGGAAGTTTAAACTCCCTCAAACCTCATTGGAAAGCCTAACTCTTCTTGAGGCAGGATAGGAGGATTTGGCTTTTAGGAAAAATAGAAATTACATATATTATTCCTCACTTAACAGCTTACAAAGATTTGCTATCTACTGTTCTATTAACATTTTGTCAGGGACCACATGAACTTTCTGCAGCAAAGATAACTGCCTTAACTGGCTCTGCATTTGTCCACAGAGCTGAGCTGCTCCACAGTTAATCTGGATGTTCTTACTCTAACTCTGCCTTTCAGCAGAGCATATCAGACTGAATCCTTCAAACATGGGGAACTTTTTTATAGGTATAGGTCAAGCAGCTCTAAAGAAAAGGAGAGAAACAGAGAGCAAGGGGCAGCAAGAATCATTTTGCCAATAGTTCAATGTCTAATTGATACAATTCATCAGATATACCTTGGAATTGAAAAACAAACATAAAAAAGAAAGAAAAAAAATCTGACCATATGCTGTAAATGTGGGCTTATTAATTTCATAAAAAAAAATTTACTTTCCAAAAACATTGTCCTCTCTATTTATTGCATTTCCATTCAGAAATAAAAATTATTCTGGATCTAGTCAGAAATCTCCAGTGAAGAAAACTTTATAGAAGGAAACCTCTGAGTGTAGAAGGATCGTACCAACTTGTCAAAATGATGATACTTAAATCCATGTGGCCATGCACAAAAATAATCATCACGTAATTGATGAGAAAGTAGTTTTTCTCCACGTTACTAATGATGTCAGTTTTGAACACTGGCTTATCTATTTACCCAATAAACTCATATTCTTTACTGCTGTACTTGCACAGAGAAAAGCTGTGAAGCCACTCCAAATATCTGCTTGCTTTTTCAGATCTTTTCTGATGCCTCTGCTATGACATCTCTAAAGACATCTTTAAAAGACCTATGCTGTGTCATTAACTAATCATGACTGAGATGAGTATGTTATTCAGATAGCCAATATTGCAGTGAGGACTATGAAAATACAGGACGCTCACTGTCTAGACCCTCCTGCACCATAAAAGAGATAAGGAGAATAAATATTCTAGGCAAACCTAACTCTTTCAACCTTTCTTTTTAAATCAGACTTTTAAAATTCTTCATTTCCTCACGATTTCTTTTGGAAACTCTCCAATTTATCTATGTCTTTCTTTATATGCAGTCCCCAAAACTGGATTCAATACTCCAGCTGAGGCCTCACCAGCACCATATGGTGCAAAATAATTACTTCCCATGTCTTACACATGACACTCCTGTTAAAGAATCCCCCCAAAAGAGGTGCCCTATTTGCAATACCATGTCCTTTGTGAGTTATATTTCACTTGTGATCTCCTAAAACCCCAGACACTTTTCTGCCTTCCAATTACTCCCACCTTTTGTCTATGTGCATTTACCATATCTTTTCCAATGGCAGTATTTTGCACTTCTTTACTGAATTTCACCTGGTTGATTTTTATATAGATCCTTCTAAACTGATTTATTCCTCCAAAGTGTTGCAAAAATCTCCCTCATCAACCCATTGTCCGTGCAAAAAAATAAATTGTATTTTCTCATTAGCGTTTTGAATGATGGATTAGGGAGCAGAACTTCCTATTGAAGAGACCTAGAAGTGATGCTAGGCAAGCTGCCCGTGCTGCAGTTGGAAAGAGCACCACTGATAACTTCTCTTTGAGAATAGTTTTTTCAACTGCTTTGCAGCCACTTATGGCGATCTCATTTAGGCCATATTTTTCAAGCTTGCTCATAAGAATGTCATGTCAGACAGTGTCAAAAGCCTCACTTAAGTCAAGATACATCACATCTCCTACTTCTCTGTTATCCACTAGGCCAGTTACCCTGTCAAAGAAGGAAATGAGATTGGTTTGACACAATTTACTCTTGACAAATTCATGCTGGCTGTTTTTCATCACCTGTTTGTAGTCTAGGTGCTTATGAATTGTTCTAACATCTCTCTGGGGGATCAAATCAGGGCCAAACTGGGCTTGGCAACTGGAAGAAGGAGTACTTACAGAATTAATGGCTAAGCCTGACTTTCTTCAGTCCTGCCAGGCTGCTTCTGTTTACATTAAATGGAGCTTATGCTTTAAGATCAAACCAACAAAACTTGGCCACCTTCTATTGTAGGACAATCTTGTAGTTAACCACTGTAGCTGCACCACATCACTACTGTGCAACACCCACTTAGAAACGTGAGTTAATTCCTGTCCCAAAAGCTGCAGGGCTAAAATCCTACTCCCACTTTCTCCAATAAGGCCAGGATTTCAGTCTTGCATCTTGGGATGAATTACCTCAGACTTCTGCTGCTCAGATGTTGAGAGCTGGTTCTACATCTCCTAATGACACATTACTGCAGTATGCAGACATGCACTCAGTTTTCCAGCACACTTAAAATGTTAACCACTAATTCACACTAATGGGAGTCTTCACACTGCTTTTAACAGTTTTTGAACCAGACTTCAGTACATAAAATTTATAATTTTGGCCTGTTTTCACAGCCTCACTCCCAGAAAGGTCCTGACAACATGTTTGAGACTTTGGGTGGTACTGCAAAACAATAATAAATATGATGGGAATGTCATAAGTCCCACCTCAGTTTCCAGAATGACAAGAACTTGGGAAATCAGGAGATTTTACCCAGGGAGAGGAAAAAAAAAAAAAAAGGTGTTGCCAAAAAACCCAAAGAAAGGCCTTTTCCTCTCCATTTTGATTCCAGTTTAATGCTTCCTTGGTCAGCCTTCCTGGGTCTTTTTATTTGCTAATGTTCAAGTGAGCTCTTCCTCAGGCACAAGTTTTTACGCAAGAGACAAACATGAGATTCTTTTCTTCCTCCTTTCTATCACTTCTCTTCTTTTTACCCCTCTCAGTCCCCAACACTTTCATCCTCTACCACAGACTCATCTCTCACTCTCATGCATTTTTTCCTGTCCTACTGGATAGGAACTATTTCTTATTCCCCTTTCAAAACTTTTTAACCATACAGACTTTCATACAGGTATTGAGTGCGCCCTCAGCAAGTTTGCTG
>NW_009945642.1:0-14140 GCF_000696875.1 Nestor notabilis
AAGGGGGATCAGTAAACGGTGGTAGCTGGCTCCCGAGGCGCCCACCCGGCGCGGCCCTCAGTCCTGGGCAGTGACCCTGCCCGCAGGGCCTGGCGGGCTGAGGTTGGTAACGTTAATCTCTCCAGCCTTCTTCTTGCCGTCATGGTAAGGCAGGTGCGAATGAAGGTTTTTAGGTGTTTCCAAGCACTGCTAACCTTCCGGAGCGGCCCCTGGGCTTGCTGACATTGGAAATTAACAAGGTGTTAAACACGGCTTTTGGAAATTGACAAAAAAATCTTCGTGTAAATATACGATGAATAAGCAGGCTGCTACCGGGTAGCTGTAGAGGCAACGAGAGACAGTCTGACAATTCTCAGATTAGTTTGACACATTTTTGACACTTACAAGCATAGTGGGATGTGAAGAGTAAACTTCGAGGCATTTTTCTGCAAAAGCAGATTTCTAGTGGTATAGTGAAAGACAGAAGGCAGTGTTTCTTCAAAGAGCCGTTTTTATCAGGGTAGTTCAGCTCGGGGTTGAGTTAGAAGCGCTCATCCGGTGTTTGTAACACTTAAACTGGTTCACATTAAACAACCCTAAACCCTGTGTAGTGGGTTTAGGAAGAAAAGGAAGGGGAGAATGGCCTGAAAGTGTGAACCCAGTGCCTGAGCTAGAGTGATGTCATGAGGAGATGTCACTGCTTTTAAAGGAAGGATTTTTGTGGTTCCCTTTTCTAGGTGGCTCAACAAACCCAAGCCTTATCAGTTTCATTCTGGCCCTGCTTGCCAGCCAGAGGAACAATGGGTGGACTTTAATAGCAGAGTAAATCTCTAATATCTTGGATTTAGGCTGTTGTACCTCAGAGCAGAATTTGATGTCCTACACACAGGATCAGTCGATACTAAATGCTTTAAAATACAATGCAAAGAAAGACTGTGATACAGGCGGGTTATGTCTTCATAACCTGAACTGGACTATAATTGCATATCTCACTTGATGATGGTGCTGAGGTCTGTGAAAGCATGTCCTGAATCAATTAATTTGTGACAGCTGAAACTTTCCCCAGCTCAGCCTATGTATTTCGTTCAAAACTTTCTTTAGAGAAACAACAGGGTGTTAATTTGCTGCCTGCTTTGTTTGAAGCATTCTAGAAACCTGGAGCCAAGTCTTGGGTTTTTTTTATTTACCTAGAACTCCAGCTCTCTTCAGAGGGAGTGTTACCCAAGAAGCAGTTCAAGCGTGAGCCTTTTATGTGGTTAGATAGATAATTGATACGGGTGCGGTTATACCACTTGTTTTTAATATAAATAGCAGCGTGCTTGGTAGGCAGAGAGAGGTGGGTGGTAGGGTAATGGCATTTAGAACTGTTTTAGTAAATATTTAGCTTGGGATTAGGTTGAGAGTTAATTGCAATTGGTCTGTGCAATTCATTATTATCAGGTGTGTATTTACTGGGGAGGTGAAAGAGGCTCTGGCTGTCACACAGAGCTGACCATGGTGGCTGCTGCAGATATGGAGGATCCATCTTCCTGGCCAGCTCAGGGTTGCGTCCATCCCTAGTTATTGTATTAATGTTTTCTCACTCGCTGAATCATGCCTGAGATTCAGCCCTTAAATTAAAGTTAAAGATCGATATCTTGTGAAAGAAGCAGCTCACTGATTCTCAGCCTTATGAAGGTAATATACATTTTAAGGGTAGTGGCTGAATTCATGGAATTACAGTGGAGGTCTAATGATGGGCTATTCCTATTAAATAGAAATAAAATGTAGCTCTAGAAAAGGCTAGCTATGATTCCATTAATATGTTTCAGATTGATTGGTAAGGATTGTAGTAGCATTTTTTTTCCGACTGTTAGTCATGGTATGATGGAGCGACTTAAAAGCTATTTGATGTATAATGCAGTGATAGTATCACTTAAATAAATCATACAGTTTAGCTTGTTTATCTTCCTTATTCTTTTTTAAAAGCTGTATAGGCAAATATGACTTTTTTGTTCTTCCTTAGAACTAATCTGATTTCTAATTTTATTTTAATAAAATTTTATTTTAATGTTATTATGTACAAGTAGAATGGAAAAGATATAACACGGTAGAAACACAATCTGAAACATATATGTGATTAATCAATTAATCAATTGTTTGCTTCTTTTAGAGAAAATCCAGAACGTACCTTTGATTTGGTACTGAAAGTAAAATGCCAGGCATCTGAAAATGAAGGTAATACACCCTGCCTATTAATGTTTATTTATGGAAATGAAGTGGAAAAGAAATTGCATCCTGATCTAGTATCATCTTATGTTTTGAATTGCTGTTGGATTGGGATTGTATGAGAAAGTGACTGTGGTTATTTTATTGCCTTTTAAAATCTATTAATGTGTTAAATTACAGTTGTCATGGGTTTTTATTGCTAAAAGCCATTTTCATTTTGGTTATTGTAAAAATATTTTTGTTCTGAGAGGAATACTTGCAAAGCTTGGACTCAAAATGCATCTTCTACAGTTCTTAAGTCTTGAAATGTTAATTTTGTATAAGATTTGATTTTAGCAGAACAATTGACTTATGTCTATCAGTGGAATGAATGTTAATTTTGATCTGTGCGATAGTAAGTTCTTTTCTGCACAACAGAAAGAGTCTAGCTCATATTTGGCAGCTGCTTTGGTTTGATACATTATATAAACAGCAATGAGTGCTGACTTGAGCTTATATTAGCTGTCAGTTTCATGTCTCTATAAACATGTAGTAAAAGAGATGTAGCAATGCAAGAGTTATCTGAGAGAGGCCTTTTTCCTCTTGGGTAAAAAGATGGGATTTCCAGTGCTGAAATTAAAGTGACCTCTAGAAAGTCCACTGGGGGAACTCAGTTCATGTTCTCATTGGAGGTTGCTGGCCTTATAAAAACACAGGGAGAGAAGAAGTCTCATTGGGGTTGTGTTGTAGTCATGTTAGTCTGCGACAGCTCTATCTTAATCACAACTGTATAAACAATAAACTACATCTGAAAAATGAGTATATTTCTTATCCTACTTTGCTGATGGATGTTGATGGATCACTGTAACAAGTGAGAAGCCTGTAGAAGTTTATAGCCCCAAACTGTTCCTTTTTTTTTTCTTATTTTTTTTTTTTTTTCAATTTCAGCCACCATTTCTGTTAGTGGTGTCATGGGGACATGGCTAATATGTTTACAAAACCTATTTTTATTAAAGCTGGAAAACACTAGTTCTTTAGGTCTCTTCCTGACAATCTCAACAGGCTGCTTTCCTCAGTCTTTCTCCTCTTCATAAGACTATTCATTTAGCTGTGGAATGACATCTTGGTCCTGGTGCAGTCTTTGGGTATTTTCACCTTTTTTTGTGACTGACCAGTGTTCTTTGGTTTATTGCCTGCTATTTTTGATTTGCTGTTAGTATAGTCATGGTTTGGAGAATCAGATGGGCTTTCCTAACTCTGATCTTTGTTGTGGTTTGCATCATGGCACATTTTACCTTCTGTTCCTTTTGCAGTTTTTGCTTTAGTAATTTCATAGATGTTGTCTTTGAACCCTTCTTAGCTATTTGACTTCTAATCTGTTCTTCCTTGCATTGTGCATTTATTCTCTGCCTCCACCTGACATCCCTTCCTGGGGGCCTATTCACATCTTGGCTTAGACCCAGCTTCAACTTGAAGATTTTATTCCCTTTTTAACTTTCCTTCCCGAGTGCTAGACTGTTGATAATACTTTAAGGTCTTCATCTTGAAAAATTTAGGTTTTTTTTTTTTACTTCTGATTTTTGCTTTATATCTTTCTGCATCTGCTGCCATGAGAAACCACTTCTCATTACCTGCAGCGCTGTGAATGACTGCCTGTGCCTGAACTGTGCTCGTAGTCATTTCCCCTGCCTCCCTCGGTGGGCGTTTTGTGCTGTTCATCAGTTCTCCTCCGTGGAGAGTAGTGTCTTTAGGAAATTTATGCACCTCCTTGAACTGTGACCTGAGTTAATGTGGAGACTGTATTTGTGACTGTATTGTGGGTGCTTCCTCTTCTATTCCACCTTTTGCTATCATCCCTTCTATCCCATGGGGGCTCAGTTGCTGTTCACCTATGAGTGGCCAAAGGCAGAAAGGACGTCTGATACTGCAAGTGTTGCAGTCTGAGGCATGTCAACTGGCGAGGGGTTCCTGGAGCTTGTGTAGATTCTTACCTGAGTCCACAGATCAGCCCAAAAGTACAATCCCCTTTTACCAATCAGATTGTGCTGGCTGAATATTCCAGCTGTACTTGATGACCCATCTGGGATTTGTTTTAATTTCTTTCGTATTATATCTAATTCAGATAACAAACTCACTCTGATGAGGGCTTGACATCATATTTATATATGGTATTATGAGCACAATGATGTATCAAATTAATATATCTGAATGTTAAAGTTATTTAAAGGAAATTCACAAGGGACAAAAGTGTATTGTCTTCACCGCCACTTCAGAAATTGAGCACAAGGCTTGTCATGCTAAACAGGGAGCTTTAAAGGTTGGTTTATTATAAGGCCTAACAAATTTGACAGTTACCCTGTACTGTAGGTCTTGCCTTTAAATAGATTTTCATGCTAGGATAATCTTTTGAATATATCATACTTGAAAACGTGATCCATTCACCTGTTTCTTTGCTCATGCCTCTTTCTTTCTTATGAAAGAGATTTGTGTTTAAATAGGGGCTTTCTCCCTCGCATCCCATCTGCTCCTTGTACTTGATCCTGAAGCTATGTCAGGGCTGAATTTGTGACATCACTGTCACCAGTGTTGCCGTGGAAATATCACAGCCACAAAATTATGATCTCCCTGCATGAGTGAGCAGCAGGAGAAGCTGACTTAGGGGAGAGGAAGACCTTAATGTGACCCATGTATCTTTAAGCTTTTTCTTTTCAAGCTTTGCTGTAGTGTGCATTCTCCTGCATTTTAATTTCCCTGTGCCAGCGTGTTACTGTTCTAACAAATAACAATTGAGGTAGCCTACTGCATGTGTAGATGATGCTTTTATGAGGATGCTATATGTCTGCAACAGTGTGACATGACAAGAAATTTTGCTGTTATTATTATTATGCTTTTGGAAAAGTGTTTTTTTAGGTAATTTCTTAATTACAGCATAGCTCACAAGGAATGTTTATTTTTTGCATCTGACAATGTCCTAGGGCTCTTCTGGCTATAAAAGATCATATATACATGAAATGCAGCAAGGTTTATATGTATAATAAAATGTGTTCTTAAATCATGCCACTAGTTATTTCCAAAATTGGTTTCTAATCAATGTAAATGCCTAAAAGGTTTCATATAGGTTAAAATAAATTTATCTCTTAATGTATCATAGGTATCTCCTGAATTGGTTACAGGTTTAGCTGTGATAGCACGTCTAGTTATAGCTGGATCAAAATTTTGTTTTCCCATTGGGCATCTGTGTTTTTGTCATTTAAGAGTAGGTTGCATACTCCAATATTTATTAATACTTCGTTCTTGACTGACTAGATCATCCTGTTGGGCTTCTCTGTCTCTGTTTTAAGCTACAGGAGTGTACAATAGCTTTTCTGGAATAGTGGTCTTCTAACTTTTTTCTTATTTTTGAGCAGGAGAGAAAAAAGGGCACTCTTTACATAAATATTCTTATAATTGAGGACTCCATTGAACTAATGGCATGAATTGTAACATTCTTTTACTGTTTCTGTCAAGCTTTTTTTATTCTTCACTCAGGTTATTCTAAAAAATTAAAATCTTCTACTTATTAGAGGGGCCTAGTACCTATTCTTAGCGCAAACCAGGGTATGGTTCCCTCAACAATACAGAATTTAGTCTGTATTTTCAGACTAGGTAATGCTTTTGATATTATACCTGAAAGATTTAACCTTGAAAGTTGCATTTCAGCTGTAGTTCGTGAGACAGTTGAGGTATATATATTCCATAGAGGAGAAAAAATCCCTTTAGGACCAAAATCAGATTGTAGCCTATGACATCACTTCCAGTCCTTGGCAGCATGGTCAGGAAGGTAAACATTGATTAACATGGTATGTTGAAACACAGTAACTAGTTAATGTGACAACTTGGGAAAATTCATAGCCCAATTCTTGCAAAACTTTGAGATTAATTAACTTGTGTTCAGAGTTTGCTCAGTGACTGGGATATCAGTGCTAAGCTATTCTAACAGCCCAGTATTCGTTAATGCTGAATTTAGCTTGCAGTCAGTAGCACCTGATAGTAAAGGGGTTTACGTTGCCTCCTACACAGTTGCAGATTTTTGTAATTCTTTCCTGTGTTGCTCCTTAATGAACAAGTGAAGAAAAAAAGAAATAGCAAAAATGAGTGCCCATTTTAACATCACCAGCTGGCCCTCTCTATTAAATTTTTACTTGTAGACCCAGAGGACAACTTGGTAACAGGTAGTAACAGTATTGAGACTGTTGTGTTATTTTAAGGATGAGCATTGCTCTTTAGATTTATGGTAAAAAGGTGCAAGTGTTTAGCACTTCGGGCTGAATCGCTCTTTCTATGTATCAGGAGTAATGCAATGTTACAGTTGTCCTGAGTGCACTGTCTTATATGATGCTATTGTTTCAGGATCATGAGACAGCTGCACCTACAGCAACTTTACACTTCTTCTGACACTCTCTTATCTCTTGAAAGTTATACTGCACCTCATGCTACAAGATGTGCTTGAGCCTAGAAAGTGACTAAACATAGCAATCTGCAGCTTATTTATTTATTTATTTTTGTCTTCCCTTCATTTTTCTATGCAGACACTTCCCTCATGAAAAGTAAAATGAGTTTCTGGAAGGTTGATGTTTCTGAACTCTTCCAGAGGACATGTCCCAGATACTAGTGCTAGTGAAATCTTTGTGAAGAGTACATATATATCTATGTATCTATAAATGTATACATATACAGTATGTGCATACACACATATATGTATGAATTTTAGATTTTGGTTAAATGTGCAGAGATAAAGTTGGTAATTTAACTCATTTTATAAACTGTATGTCCTATATTGATTTTATTAAAACTGGATTGCAGAGGCGAGGCACAAAAGGCAATACAAAAGCAGCTAATAGTAGAAATGCAATATGCAACACCACCTGTTAACATAAGGTCTTCAGCATTTCTGTCCATGGTTTCCTAAGAAGATGAGTCGGATTGGTTTCAGTTTGTGTGGTTAAGAGAGTGTTGTTTGCTACACCTTCGTTTTCTTTTACTATAACACATACGAAAAGCCACAAAAATGCTGCATGGGGTGTGCAGGTTGATCAGGAAATTCAACCGCTGAATGTTGAGGTTTGGGTCTAGGACTGTTTTAGTCCCGACTGTTCAAGTTTTACTTGAAAACCCCTTTGAAATAGCAGTTGGTTTTCTGTTCGAGCGAAGAATAATTGTTTGAACAAGGCTTGAAATTTGACTGCTTTGTCTCTACTTCCTCTTTAAATGCTAGGAAGCCTTCCATAGCTCTAGGGCTAGATACCTGATTTGCAGAGGTGTTTAAAAGGTTGTGTTCAATTGCATGAATAGCTCCTGTAGTTTGTCTTGCCTATGCCAGAATGATAATAAATGATCTCTAAACCCTTTTTCTTTAAAGGGTCGTCTTTTCATTAAATTTTCAAGGAAAAGCTGTGAAAAACAGTTAACTGTATATTGGCAGAGTTAAGAGCTGCATGAATTTAGTCCAGGAATTAGAAATGCACAAATCTTTGTATGAGGTTTGATTGTGATCTGTAAGGTACTAGTAAGATGTGTAGTTCCAGGATGGTCCCAAATCTGAGGGCGAAAAAATGAAACAGTAAATGAATGCAGTTCTCATTTCAGTCTGGCTTTGGTAGGGTTTGAACTAAGAGTCTTCCAAAGCTGCTTTCAGGGTGGTGATCAGAGCAAGCACTATTTTTTTTTCTTCTTCCTTCTTTTCTTTCTCTTTTTCTCTTCGCTGTAGAGAGCTGTTTATTAACCACAGACTCTGAGCCTGTGGGTGTACCGTGCTGATCAGATAACTCATTTCCTCTGCTGTACTTTAGTTTGCAGAGTGTCACTTGAACCTGGTGAGAAAGAGAATTCTATCAGTTGTAATAGGTGAAGAAGTAGGCAGGATTATTTATTAAGAGCAATTAAAAATTTTGATTTAATCTTTATATACTGCCAACTTTATTCACTCTGGGTCTTAACTGGCAGGATACTAAATATGTAGTGGCCTCCAGAAAGTTGTTTCTCTAACTTTTTAAAGCACACTGTGATCTTTAAGTGACAGTGAAGAGCAGCTATATATTGCTATGAGCTAAATAAGCTTTCTCACAAGTCTCATTTACTTGTAGATTTTTAGTCTCAAATATTGTGTCACCATATGAGAATTTATTTTACACCAGCACGAAGTTAAAGGTGTTTTTTCATTTTGTATGAAGGCATTTCAAAACCTGGGTTATCTGATGACAGTCTTAGAGGCAATTTTTGTATATAAAGGAGTTTCGTTAAGGTTCGCATCCCCCCTACTCCAAATCATTAACTGGTATGTTTAAGTTAGTGCTACTTCCCTGCAACAGTTTCTTGTTTTTCCTGTTGAAGTTTTCGAATGGTGGTATGTAAAAAGCTTGGAAGAGGATATTTAATGCTTTTTTCTCTAGAGGAATATTGATTGATGAGGAGCAGAATATTTCACAGTCCTTTGCTGAGGATTATGTAAGTGTTTTGAGGGTGAAAGCAAATAATGCCTGAGATTGTGCACCACTTTCTTCCATTTTGGGCAAAAGCAAGGAATATGTGCCAGAGCTTGGCTGAAGCTATCTTGTGTACAAACACTAAGCATACCTGTAAGTCCTTCATAAGTAATAACTTTCTGTATAACTTTTAACCCTCCACTTTTATCTGAATGAATGCTTTCATTATATTTAAATTTCTTTCATTTAAATGGCAAGCTCCTGAGGGTATGAACAATGTCTTTGGTGTGTTTGGACCATCACTAACAAAGAGTGGGTGTTGGAGAATTATGAACAACAAAAACAATTAAGGCAACTATAATTTTGCATCTAAGATGAAGATTGGCATTTTGATCCTTTTTACCCTTTCGTTTCATTCTCTAGAGACTGGGAAATGGAGAGTAGTCACTCCAGCTTTCAGCTTCTCTTCACAGATGCAAAAATGTGGAGGAAAATGTTGCTGCTTTTCAGCGCCTCATATTCTACAGATTTTTTTCCCCTCCAACTTAGAGATTCTTGGATGTATGTGTAATTTGGAGGTGGGTGCAGATATGTGTGTGTAGGAGGGGTAAGGGTGAGAGCTGCTGGAGAAAGGGGTCAAGGAAGCTCTTTCTCCTATCTTCCCTGCATTCTTCACTGGGGAGAAGAGACCTCGGTGGGGAGGGATAACCGTACTCCCTAGCAGACAGAGGACAGTCCTGGGAGGAGCAACAGGCTCTGTTCTACTCCAGAGATTCCAGCTGTGGTAACGTGGGGGCAGGCACTGTGATATCAGTGCTAGTAGAGATGCATTATTCCCCTGCAGGCATTTGCCTGACTAATTTTTTCATGTAATGCCATATGCCACTTTCAGCAGTGTGATCAGGTTTTGGGCAGTGAAATTAAAAGGGAAAAAATTGATGAGTTAAGTAATAAAAATATTGTTATAAAAAGAATTTTTAAATGAAATTCACAACGAACATATTAGTATTAATATAACTAAGCCTAAACCAGCAAACTGTATCATGTAATGTAGTCAATCAGTATGAATGTCAATGTTCCTGTGCTTGCTTTACTTTCATTTTAGTACTTAACTATTTGAGATGACTGCCTGGGGGATAGTTTGCAGGCTTTTAAATTGCTTGCATTCAGGAGTGTTAAGAGTTTGCATATTTCTCTAAGCTAATGTCAAGCATGCTTCACCACTCCCACACGCTGAACAGTCCGTCTTACACGGAGGTTTGTTGTTCTTTCAGGAGATGTGCTGCTGGCTGTCTTCATATATAGTTTAATGGCTTGTCTTTCATCTATGGAGGATTTAAAATCTGCTTAAAAAGCTTCGAGAAGTGGTTAAACTTTTAAGGTTTAAAATGCTATTTGCATAACCATAAACACTTCTCTCTCACTGACTTGAAGAGGATGAAGTATTGGGGTTTCCTGTCTGGTTCACAGAAGTAGTCTTTAATTATTTTTCTTTTGCCACTAGGGATGCAGATACATGTAGATGCATGTGCCCATCATGTAAATATTGAGATAGATACTTCTGTTTGTAAATAAAATAAAACAAGACCAGGGCTGCAAGGGGAAGAGCTATATAACTGTTCATGAAGGGCTTACAATCCCTAGAAGCCAAAGTAAGTTTTCCCAGTAAAGTGCTATTGTTCCTTAGAATAATTTTGCGTGGTAAGAGCAATTTGAGCATTACGCTACTTTGGAACTAATGTGTTAAGAATCTGTGGGTTTTTTTGTGGTAGGCTGACATGTGATAACTCCAAGATCCAGGTAAAAAGTTTATATTTACAGGCATATACTTGGGATGGAAGATTCTATGTGACTGATGAATAAAGCACCAAAATGCTGAATACATTAAGTTCTTATATTTGTCTTTGACTTTTTTCCATTTATCTTGGAACTGTAGCTCTGTGTTTCAAACTGAATAATTTGGGTGGACAAAAAGTTCTTATATTTTGTGATTCTTGTTTAGGAGAAAAGATTAAAATATAATCCTGAACTTTATATGGAAAAGAGAGGAGAAAAAGCAGAAGTGGTGAGAGAAAAAGGCCTGAACAAGATTTTGGGTGTGGTATCTGTGTTTCCTGAGCTGGGAAAGCCAAGGCAGCAGTTTACAGTCATACTGTCTTCCTTTGCAAAATTCTTAATCCTTGTTTGGAAGGTACAGTCCAAGTACTAAATCTGTAATTAGAAATAAAGCTAGAACAATGCCCTTAGATTATGTTTCCTAGAGTTTGAATCTGGATCTGGTTTCTTTACAATTGGAGTGGATGGTCAGATGTAGATTATAAACTAGCTAAAATTACAAACTTGTGTCTGAAAAAAGCATATTAGTCACATGTTTACTTTAGGCCATAATTTACTACTATCTTAGTTGCCAGGTTTTAATTATCATAAAGGCATAATTGTCATAACCAAGGTATTTTGCCACAGATGGTTTACCATTGCATTTTTCCTTAAATTCAGAATGGGAAAGGGTGACACAAAGAATGATTAATACTTCTACTTACCTTCTAATAGAGAACAAGAAACTCCTATTCATCTGACTTTAGATGCTGTTCGTATCAAGAGTTTTATTTGCTGTACCAGTTGAACCTGTTTTAGAACACATCTATATATTGTGAAGTTATGGTGTCATTGTGTAAACGTAGTCAAATGTTTGCTTTTGGGAGAAGGCAGTTCTTTTGCTCTGTTACAGGACAGGCCAAATACAAAAATTTGCTTTTGTATCTAAATACCTGATGCTAAATGTTGAATTTAGCTGTGTTGTGAGAGTTGCACTTGACACAGAGAAGCCAGACTGACAGTGTTTATAAGGTACAGCATCATTTCCCTAAGAAGTTGCAAAGGAAAGCTTGACGTGTTAAGGCAATGGAGTTGCATTATTGAAGAATGATGATAATTTATATATCCTTGGGTTAAGATGCAATATAAAAAAGCAAATGTAAAAGTATTTCATGTTACAAGGAATGTATTTCTGTTCTCTTTAAAATGCAAAATAAGAAAAAGTAGCAGTATAGAGGTAAAAGACAAGGATTGTGTGACTTGTAAACTCACCTGGAGGTCTGTAATGAGTTTGAAATAATGGAGTGAAATAATGGTGCCTTTAGAGTGACAAGAGAGAAACAGTTACTGTAAATTAGTCTTGCTAGAAGAGCTGATCATTCATGCATCCTCTTCCTATCCTTTGGAGGTCATGTGGCTCCTAAACTGTGTGTGTTTGCTGCTTGTTTGTGTTTTACTTCAAACAGCTAGCAGGGTAAAAGCAGCATGTGAGGTAAGCATCCTTCCCGCATCTGGTGGCACCTGACAGGCTTGCTCTGTGGGTATGGTCACCATTCAGCTGGTGGGGCTGCTTCCAGAGCTGACAGGAAATGTTTTTCATGTGGGTCAGGTAAAGGAGAATAGGTGGGTTTTGCATGCCATGCAATGTAGCATAGGCTGTTGTTTCATCTCTCAGCATTAATTCCAAGTTTTTTTGGGTTTGTTACAATAAATGTGTTGCCAGTTCAGGTAACTGAGGAAAACTGGGGATGCCCTTAGTCTCTCATGCCATCTTCCTGATGGCTTTTGGGCTTCTAGGGTACTCTGAGTGTTAGAATTGTGTCAGGGCTATGTTAAACTCCTGTCCTTTTTTTGAGGAAATGGGTTCAGCAACTTCACTGGTGCCTTACAGTTTTCTGTTCAGATAGTAAAACTTAGCTTTTAAATTAAAAAACAAATACTCAATGTTAGAACCTTGTCAGCCATGGTCACTTTAAGGCATTGCACATTTGGAGATGGATTAAATTTTCATTTTGTGTAAACAAAATTTTGTCTAAATAGTACAAATCCTAGATTGTTACCATGCAGTAATGCATAGAACTGAAAATAGTCAACAGTATTGTGACATGTGGGGAATTCTGAAAACCTGTGTGTCCAGGAAAGAGTTTTGCTGGCATTCATATTCTAGGTATCTTCTCCCTGTGAAGAATATTGCCAGATAAAAAAGGACTTCAGTTCCTCAGCAGCAGATGAGTTGCTTGCTTCCTCAGCTGAAACTAATGAACTTTTCCTGTCATGTCACATGTAGGTGTGATGACAGCGATTGTGTGCCAGGAAAAGTAAAGCTTTCTAATACTGGAAACCGAGTTAGGTGAGGCTCTGAGCATTTGGTTGCAGTTTCAGTAAGGCATTTTTAATTGTGCATCTGTGTAAACCGATTTTAGTTTCTGGGAGTGGGCATGTCCTGTACAATGTAAGTACATGTTTACATCTGCTTTTACTTGAGGTTGGAGCCCTGCAGCATCTTGCAAGGTCTAGTCTAAAAATGCTTGTACAAGTGTCAGCCAAGGGGAAAAAAAGTCAGGTCAAACTAGCACATGTAATAAGTAAGAAATTTAAAAAGGTAATTCTCTTTCTCAGTCTTGATATAATATGCTGAATTCTACAGAGAGTAATTTGGAATATATTCTTTTGTATTTTGCTTCTGATGTTAGAAATTAATGCTGTGGAACTGCATGACAAAAAAAAATGCTTGAGATGACCACCTGTGAAGTGCCTGGCTGAAAACATTTTTTCACTGTCAATAAAAAACGTAGTAAATTAAAGCTCGCCTTAAGTTCCCTGGCAACTAGTGACGGTGCCTCTTCTCTTTAAATAAATAATCTTGTGGGACAGTGCTGGACACTGACAGATGTAGCAAACTACTTCGAGAGTACTTATCAGGCCTCACAGTCTTCGGAGGGAATTTGGATTGTGTTTTCAACAGTGAACACAACAAAAATCCTTTCAGCTTCTACTGTTGGGGAAAATGATGAAGGACAGGAGAGACCAGGTCAAACAAAAATAAACTGCCAGAACTTTCAGTGGAAGTAATGTAAGATGAAGGTTGGAAATAGAAAGGTGGGTGAATTGGTGTTGGTTGTGGACAGCACTACTCTCAAAGGCAGTAAACCCATGAGGATGGGCAAACCCCAAGCACTTGCTCTGTAGGTGGCCTGGGAACATGCTCTTGTTCTGCTCATATATGATCTGCTTTATGCATTTTAAATAGATGAGTGAGGTCTGAAACTGCAGCATGCTTTGAAGCTCTAAAAAGAGAAAATGTACTTTGCTTCCAGCCCTAAATTACTTTGGTTCAATCTATAGGCTTGCTGGACTCTCCTAACATTGGACTGAAGGTGTCTCAGCTCTGAAATGCTGGTTTTCTCTGCATTTCCCAGAAAACTTCTTGGTAACAGCATTTGCTCTCACAGAACGCATCTTGTATGGCTTCTGCTACCCAGGCATTTGGTTGGTGATGCTTTTCTATGATTGCTTTACTCTCGTAAACTGAAAAATACTCCTTGTGGTAAACTGTGTGAAAATGAAGATATCTTGTTGTATCATTAATGACTTGAGTAAAAGAGAGTCTGAAATGAATTCAGTTTAGGACAGTTGCAGGGGCACTAATTATACAGTTGTATATGTACCCTTAGTATGTAGCAAGCAGTTCTTCCAGA
>NW_009945642.1:14171-24676 GCF_000696875.1 Nestor notabilis
AACATAACTGGGCTATGTACGGAGCCAAATCAGAATTTCTCACATTGTGTCTTAAAAAAATAATGGGATTTTATAGTCTGGTAAAAGTGCAGTGTTTGCTTAGTGTTTCATCATGTACATTTCTCTTTATGTCTTAATATAACAGGGAAACTTGACACTGATATATGCTACTTCTACTACTGGAGTTCTGCTCCTGTGTATAGAAATTATTCAGCAAAGCATGACCAGTATATTTTAATTGTCAGTACATCTTGAAATATTTGTCTTTCAGTGAGCAAGAACGCAATGGGTTCAGTGGGTCAGAGCACAATGTAAATCATGAAACAGATACAAATTGCCTAATCTGAGCTAAATGCTGAAACTGTTAAGTGTTACAGAAAGTGAGATAGTGCCTTTCTATTGGTTGATGTTCCAGAGCCCCAGTTTTTTTCTTTTTAAGTCCCATAAGTATATATTCAAATAATCTATTTCACGGGAATACTAGAAGTCATGTCATATGTGTAAACCCGAAAGAAACAGCAGTGTACGCTGTGTGTTAAATTAGTATTCCTATAACAAAGCAATACTATTATGTAACAAGAAAATAATACATCTTAGAAACCAAAGAAACCACATTTGAAATATAAATCAATAGTTCTAATTTAATTACCCTGTCATATTCGCACTTTGTTCACCAACATTTCTGAATGAATTTGTTTAACCCTACAGTGTATCAACTAGACATACTGGAATGATGTATTGTAAATATGCAGGTTTAGGCAGAGAGCCAGATTTTATTCTCAGATCTGCTTTGAACACCAATGGCTGAGAGAGATGGATTTGAAATCAATGTTTTCAACTTCATTAGGTTCTTAAGAAAATGTTTACTATATGGCACTGGTGGAAAATGGTGGTTTGTTGAGATACACTAATTGACTCCTCAAATCTGAACTTATCAGACATCATAAGTTTTAATTATCTTAAAATAAGATATGTGAGCAGTGAAACAAGAATGCTCTTTTTGTAGCTGTGTTATTAAGTTATGGGCATTGATAGAATGTACAGGTATGTGGATAAAATCTGCTTTATGTATGATGAACTGCAGTCCTCCCCTCTAGAAATTTCTGTGCCCAGAAAACTGGTCACATGCACCAAAGATAAGGTGGTACAAAACCCAGTATCCTACAAAGTATCAACCGAGTCTGGTTTTGAACGGTAGTAAGTCAACAAAGAAACACATTTTATAAACAAGTGATAAAATATATTCCTAACTTGTGGCTAGATGGCTCAGTAGTTATTAACAGGCTAGAAAATCTTTCAGCCCTGCAATATGTTTACAGAGCTAGCTCTGGTGTTTTTTTTTTTCTTTTCTTGATTTCTTTTGAGTGTCCTGTTATTGTCTATGCTTCCTCCTTTGCATGTGTGAGGTTTCCATTTTCATCTGACTTAGCAGCAATAATGGAAAAGGATTTAAAAAACCCCACATGGTAAGGGCCAGACATAATCCTAGATCCCTGTTGGACTTTGGACTTTGCTGATGTTGAGCTTGCTCCAAACTGCGGGAAAAAATGGTTCCACAAAGGTAAAATACATAGTCTGTGTTAGCAGGAAGTGCAAGCATCAGTTACCCTGAAGGGGAGTGAAGAAAGCCAGGATCGTGTTGCTGAAAGCCTGAGCGATGTGTTACTGTGGGCCACCTCAGTGAGCTTTACTGCTAATAAGCATCCATTAGTTAAGTTCTGCAAAAAAAGCAAAGTCTTTGAATAGCATTTACCAGGAAACAGACACTTCAAGTTTGAAATGAATGACTAATACTGAGCCCAGTGCATTTCTTGGTAGCAGTTTTCTGGCACTAGTGATAAGCATTGCTCTCTTCTGTTCTGCAACCTATCTTTCCACGGACAGCTTGGAGAAAGCAAAAGCTGTCTTAGTTCCTCTGTGACTGCACAGAAATTGTGTTGGTGTAACTGTAGTGGTGAGGGGATGAGTGGTCCTGAAACTGCCATGAAGAAAATGGCATATATGCGCTGGTTCTCCGTGCTGGAAATGGAGATCTAAGTGCGTTATAGAGAAATTGCATAACTTCCGTAGGTATTAGCTTTTCCTGTCCTTGAAGTAAGGTGTTTGCTTGTTTTTGTGTGTGTTTGTTTTTGGTTTTGGGTTTTTTGTTTTGTTTTGTTTTGGTTTTTTATTAAAAAAGCCTCTTTATAAGCTATTGTGTCATGAAATACAAGGGTACTAGGGACTGTGACCTCCTTGAAGTGCTGTAGTATATACTATTTAAAAGATTAAACAAGACAATATATGGTTATTACCTTTGCACCACAGCAGCCTTTCAGCTGGAGGTCTGTGTGAAAGTTACAACTTCCAACTAACCTGTGGCCTCAAAAAGAGGGTTGTTCTAGGCCTTATTCAAGTCGGAAATTTACTGAAAGCTTCATTAAAACATTGCTGATGTTGCCTGATGCAACAATACATTTCCAAGATGTTGTTTCAAGATACTTTTAATCCAGGGAAATCAGTAAATTAATAATTTAAAAACTGCGTGACATTTTACCCATAGCTGATGAAACATATCCCTGGTTACTTACTGTCTTGTCACTCTTCAAGGAATAGCAGTTGGGAGAATGGTACCCACTCTGCTTGCTCTTTTTACTGCTGGGGGCTTGGATGCCTTGCTGGGAGAGGTGTGATTTGGCACCTATTTATTCTGATTCGCTTTGTGGAAGAGGAAGCTGAAAGGACTTGTGTCATCTCATACTGCAGTTCTAGTGTTGCTTTGCTTCTCTGAACTTGTCCTGCTTAAGCAAGCTGTTGAGTAGGTTTCTGTGACTGTTAATAGATGAATGGCTCCCCATGGCATATGGAGCAGCTAGAAAGCATGGAAAGAAAATCCAATGAGCAGTAACAGATTTCAGAGGGAGCAGAATAAGATTGTGCTGGTTTAGCATCACTCTTCATGTCTTTCTTTTTAGAGGGAAGAATATTGCTGAACTCTGTTGTCAGAGTTCAGGGTACTACACAGATGTGTTATATTTAAGATAACAGTTTATTTAAAGCTAGGTGAATGTGCAGAGACTAGTGAAGTAGACTGAGGTTGTGTTAGTTCAGGCTGAAACTTGCCATGTTTGTAATGCGTTTTTAGCATTTTGGAGCATCTGAGAGTGGCTTCTGTTAATACCAGATCATTATTGCTTTATATGTAAAGCACAGGATTTAAAAATAGGTCATTATTTTAAAGAACTTTACAAATGGATGAATCTGCTATGCATTCTTTTTGTTATCAAAACCTTCTTGTATATTTAGCAAAGAAATCACAGTCACTGAAGTGCAGGTTTTTTAAGAACTGGTGTAGAATTTAATTCCAAAAGCACAACAAACAAGTGATGTATTTGCTTATGCTTTATTAGAAATTTTTTTTTTTTGGGGGGAAAAAATGAACAGTTTGTAGCCAGAATTTCCTTAAGTAGTTTTCAAATATTACTGGAGGATTATGTTCACTAACCTTTTTCTTTTTAAATTTAGCTGCAGGGGTTTGTGGTACTTGAAATGACTCATGCATTGTACCATGGTTTAAAAGTGTATCCCTTTTTACATGTAGAACTGTAACCCCCATTTTTGAAACAGTTTTAGTAACTGACTAATTAGGATTAAAATGACTAATTTTAGAGCCCAAAAGCAGTGGTAGATAAGTAATTCGTTGTGTATCTGTGAGCGTTATAAGGGCTTTAGATGTATGTTTGTGTGTCGCTTACTTTCTTGCATTTGGTGCTTCTGGGATGGTGCATATTGTGTAATTGTTTAGATGCTAATTTGATTATATGCTTGTAGATCAGGAATGAAGAACAAAATAAGTAATTCTGTCTCAAGTATAAGGAAGAACAAGATGGTAAACAATAGCATATAGATGAAGAACAGGGCAGAGCAGGTCAACCACATAATCAGTGCAGGGTGATTCTTAAATAATTAGTTTGTGTGTTTGGTTTATAACTGTTTATAAAATAAATTCAGCACATGAGAAAGGAGATTTTAGTATCTGGCTCAGTAGCTAACTGAAGTATCTTCTGCTCTAAATGAAGTATTCCTCATTTTGCTGTTGTCTTATTTTTGGTTTTAATTTTGGGTGCAAGTGTATGTGGGAGGAAGTTGTGACTGAGGCTTTTTGTTAAGGCCGTGCTCTGTAATTTAAAGAACAACAGGCTTCTGTGTTTGGAAATTTATCTTTCAGCAGTTCTGTGCAAAAGAAAGAAGTTGCTTCTCATCATCAGGACAAGTAAAGATTCTGTTTTTTTTCATTGCAGATGAGTTATCTGTGTGTTCCTTGCTTAATGCATATGTAATCTTTGTGAAGGCATATGCTCCCTTTTGGCAAACTGTTAAGACACCCGTTAGTAAAAGCAGCTGAAGTTAGCCACAGCAGGGGTTGCAGTTCAGTGCTTTGGTAATGCTGGCCAGCATGACCTGAGTCTGGCTGAATTATCCAGAAAACTTCTTCCGACATGTGCTAAACTCTGCTTTCCAGATCTGGCAGCTTAAAATGGGTCTGACCTTGCTGGAAGGAGCTCAGTGCACAGTCTTTGAAAACAAGGCTGCCTGCTTGGAACAAAACACCTGAACCTTCAGCCTAAAGTACAAATGCTTTCCTGCACTGGGTGCAGCTTCTTTCCTGCGTGGATCCAAAACTAAACCATTTCTAGTTGACTTCAAAATCATCAGGCCTCCCTTGCCTGTGTGAAAACTGCTCTATCCTTCCTTGTCACAGATAAAAGGGGATGATGGCTTGACTAGAGAAGTATTTGGAGGGCTGTCCCCCTCCAACACCCACTCCCTGTGCTTGTGAAATGTGACTATTCTTGTATTTAACTGAAAGAAAATACAAATTCTAGCCTTCTAGGCAGAGAAGAACCAGGAGCAGGTTTTGCAGAAGTTCATTCTGCCTGTGTGTGGCTGCAGGTGGTGGTAGGCACAGCCACAGTGTGCTGTCTGTCTCGGCCCAAGAAGTGCCTCGGTGGATGCCAGCATCCTTCCTCCAGCACGCATACCCATGATCAGCTGCTTCTGTTTGCAAGTTGGTTAACACTGACCTTTTCTCTCGTGGCCAAATGTGGGTCTGTCTTGTGCAAGCACACTTGCCTTTGAGCCTCCTTTGTACCCTTGGCCTCTTCAGCATCCTGGGGCAGTCCTGTCTGCGGTACAGAGTTTGCAAGCAGTTTCCTTCTGATTGTTTTAAACACACTACTCTTGATTCACTTGGGTATATAAATTTTGTATTAGAAGAAATAGGGAGTATTTATTTCCTTTTCTCCTTCAGTTGCACCATAGGTGATCTGCCTCTCTAATCTGGAAGTGTAATTAGTCGAACCTCACCATGTGTAGGTGCTTTTCCATAGCTATGTTGTATCCTTCTATATTCTTCGCTCAGTCTTTTTTTGTCAGATTTCTACAGAAGCAGGGTGATGATTCACAGGGTATTTTTGGTTTTAAGGGTTTTTTTTCCCTGTGCTTGGAAGCAAGTGTTTGTCACTTTTACCAGTGGTGGAGAGTTTGCTGTTTATTGTTACTGCTATTTCTCCTAACAGAGTATAAATATAAAGTTGTAAAAACAAACATCACCATCCTCAAACCACAACTTTTGTGAGTTCTTTGTCTGTTTCTGAAGCTTCCAATCAGTAGGTCATCTGATCTCATGTAATGCAGTTAGTCAGTGTGTTTTTTTCCTGATGCTATGGTGCTAAAGTGGAGTCGGAGAATATAAAAAATGGCCCAAAATGTATTTTCAGTATTGGAAGAATAATTTGGATTTTTACTTCTAGCCACAGGGAGAATTTCGAAGTGTACTGATTTAATGTCTCCCATGTTCATGTTTTTTCTGTCAGTAACCTTGTTGAGAACTAAAAATAACAGTGAATCATAAGAGAAGAAATTAATTTCTGTTACCATACTCTTGAGTTAATGCTCTGGATTTGTTCCCTCTCAGATTATGCTTCTCAGATGTTTTGCCTGTCTGAAATCAGTTTACATATATCCTCTCAGACAGGCCTACATATGTGTGAAAATGTGCATCTTGTTGAATCACACTCACAGCGAATATTTATAAATGAGCAAATGAGCAGGATTACAGTATTAGATCCTCTGTTGGTTTTCTTCTGTGGTGGCCACATTGTTTTGGGGAGCTGATTTAGGTTCTTGTATAGCACTAATCAGCTATTTTTCAGAGAAAAATGGTTATTTTATAGTTTTGAATTCAATGCCCTCAAGTTCTCATGTGAGAAATCTATCTAATGGTTACTGATTTGGCCAGCCTATTTAAGAGTAAATAGAATGTTGATGTATCAAGTTGAGCATCCATTGATGTCTTGCACTGCAATACCTTGTTTGCAGAGAGGACACAGAGCAGAAGGTATATCTGATCAGTGGTATGGAAAACAACTATTTTCCTTTCCAATTTAATTCTGGTAGATGCTTCTTTATTACTATTTCTTTGTGGTTCACATGGCTGGAGTTTGTGTGGTAACTCCGCGTAAAAGCAGTTCAGTGGAAGTCCAGGGGTGTTCTGTTGCAGTGCAGCAGACGTGTCTGTACCATGCAATATGTGTCTCCCTGGTAAACATTCCAGTGGTTGGTCTTGGGAAAAGTCTCAGAGCCTAAAACACATTAGAGGTCAACTTAAGTATTTTTTTAGCTAAAGATACTAATACCCAGCAGTCTCCAGGTATGAAAGCAGCTATCTTGTGTGGGATTCAGTTAATTTATTAATTATTTTTTAAAGAGCATTACGGGGAACATTAAAATACTTGGGCTTCCAAAGTAGCTTCTACTTGGCCTGTGTGGTAGAGGGGAATGCCTGATGTCTGATATTCCATGAAGACAGAGAAGGTTATCTCCCATTTTCTGCCTCCGTTACAAATCCAATCTTTTCTACCTGTTGAGAGAATTGAGGTTGCTGTTATTCCCATCCTGGGGCATTGCAGTTACAGTTGTGTTTGTTTCCAGGCTCTTGAGTCTTGTTGCTTTCAGCATACTGCTGCCATGACCAGGCCCTGTAGGGTAGCTGGTAAGGCATAAATGCGAGGTTTTGTTGTTCCTGTTATGACAAGGATGATTTCACACTTGTTTCAGTACAAAACATACTTGAAAAAAACAAACAAACTTCCCCCAAACAAGCAAACACCTCATGTTCCCCCAATCAATCAACCTGTGCCAAACAACAATTTGTTTGCCTTTTACTTTGAGACACTCTGGCTCACTTTTAAAAACATATTGGGGAAATTGGTGAGAGATGCATTTCCTCAGCTGCTGCTTATTCTTCTAGCAAAGCCTCGTGAACTCTTTTCTGAAATACACACTCAAGAGAGGCTATAAGAATTCCACAAAGATGCAAACGTCTATTTCTCTGCAACAATAAATTCTTCTCAGTGATTCACAATATATCAAGTGCTTATTCCAACATTAAAATATTGCTCGGCTCTCATTGTGCCTTTTTTTTTTTGTTTGTTTCCCTGGCCTGCCTGTGGATTTTTAATCCTGAGAAAATAATATATTCTTATTTTAGTACACATCAGTAAACTTTCTGGCCACTGTGTATTGTTTATGCTATAGAAATGCAAGTGTTTCAAAGAAAGGAAACACAAGTCATTGCAGTGTTGTGTCCTTCTCTTATCTGCTGCCTCCTGCCCCCAAAATCCCATGGTTTATTTGCAGTCTAACTTTATACAGAGACCCTTTCTCGCCCAGTTCTCCTTTTTCAATAAGCGATGCTGAGCGCTTGCCCATCTTGTTCCATACAGCAAAGCATGAAATATTTCTGTTACCATACTTGTGTTATTTTAATTGCGGTAGATATCTGGGGCAGTGGACAGTACTGGTGCTATACTTTCAATTAATTCTGGGATACACTTCTTTTTCCTGTGTCTTGAGCTTTGCCTTAGTGTATCCTTAGTGAGTATAAAGTTAGTCTCTGTAGATATCCAGAGTGCTAGGTGCTTGAGTATAATTTAATAATCTGTGTATTATTTTAAAGATGCACAAAAGCAATAGCTGCTTGCTAATAAAATGCATTTACTGACCCATGAGTGAATTGATCCCTATGACTGTTTAAAGCTTAGGGCTCTAAAAGTTTTTCTCTTATCTTTATGTTAAACAATGGAAAGTTTTACCGTATGTTCAAATAACGTCTTCATCAGGTTCACAACAGGATACCATAGTTAATTTTCAGTTGAGTGCTTTACAGGATTTTCTTTTTGCTGGCTGGTTGGGTGAAAGTCTAGACACTGAGAGACGAGGCGTTAGAGGGGCCTCACAATATCGTTATTGTGAATGGTTAAGTAGGAGCAGCTTCCTCTGATGTACGGACTCCATGCCCAAACCAGTAGTACAAAGACATAGCTTTTGTTCACAGGGATAGGGGCTAATCCGAATGCTGCACACTGTGAAAAACCTTTTATAGAAGGGGGGAAAAACTTGCCTTAAAGGTGAGAGGTCAGCAGTTTAACCTCTGACCATAAAACAAGAGACTAGAGAAGAATGGGATGAACAAGGGGGAAAAATACTTCAAGTACTCCATTCTTTGTTTATCAAAAATGGGTCAAGCAAATGAGTGTCAGGAATGGTTACAGGAGTTCTGATGGGGCACAGGAGAGTCTGAAGATGTGCTCTGGCTTAGCTGTGCATTAGTAAAGTTTAGAGCTTGCATAGCTCGCTGTTCTCAAATGCTTGATAAAGAGATCCCCAAATGAAAATCTAATCTTTCAGCAACCCTTAAAAGCACAATTGCTTTGCTCTTCTCCCCAGATCAGGTCAGTTTTTTATTAATGTAATTCTAATCTTTCTTTGCACAGATTAACATCATTTGGCATTTGGCCTTGTAACTGTTTCTGCTCTTCCTGGATTGTTTTTTGAAGTTCATAAAGAAGCATCACAGTAATAACTTCCTCACATGCTTTTGACAGGCAGTGAGATGGGTCAGTCTTAGTTAAAGTGCAGATCTTTGGGTGGTCAGTGCTATTGTACAACAGCAGGGGAGAGCTGTTTCCAATCTTTGTGCAAAGGGCATATGGAGACTTTTCTCTCTGATCCCAGTTTTGTATTATCAGTCCTGAGAATTTAGCTGCAATCCAATCAGAAATGATAGAAAATATGTTATCTAATAGTTAAGCCTTCCATATTCTTAGGTCCACCCATTCAGCATACTTGGTTGTGCTACTCTTGACTCGGGCTGGCAGAAGATACCAACAGTAATTAATATACTTGGTGCATTAAAGCTCGGCTCCCTGCCTGGCATATAACCATTAATTGTGCTTTACTACATCCAGCCCATGAGAAGCACTACTCTCCTCCCTCCTGGTCTCTCCCAGCATGCAAAAAAACAAAGGTGACATAATGCCTTGCTTGTGCACCTCTGGAAGTTTTGCACTTCACCGGACATAGATCTGTGTTATATATGAGTAAATTCTTCTTCCTGCTTCACACAAAGGGAGTAAAGTTAGGCTTTGTTGTTGACCCTCTTCACATGTCACATCTGCAAACATTGCTTATGACCTGGACAGCTTTAGGCCCCTTGCATGAAGAGAAGTGATCAGTAGCCACCAGCATTCCTCAGCCAGCCAGTGGCAGGGCTTATGGCTTTTTTGGGCCTTGGCACCTGGAGAAATGTGTTTTGGTACATGCTTGATTTTATTTGCGTGTGGAAGAAACACAGCCTCAGTCTTCATGCTTCCTCTGATGCCTGGCTGAGCTTAATCCTTTATTGCTCAATTTCATGGACATCCATTCTTCTTTTGAAGTATATTAGATGTAAATTCGTCAAAAAGGTAGTACTAAGTGTACTTACACGATCTGACAACCTTCACATGAGAGAAAAGAGTCTTCATTCACTTTACATTCCTTAGAAATTCTTTTGGGTTCACTGATTTCAAAATACAGTGAACAGGTTTAGTGGAGAGCTTGTCAAAAACACAGAGTTGTTTAGTAAATGAATTGTAAATTAAAGACTTAGGTTTGTGGCTATTGCTGAACATACCTGTGCAGGCGATTCCTACAGCTATTAAGTGAAAGTAAAATTCGTAACCGATTATGCTGTGTTTGTCTTGCTGTTATAGCTTAGTTTTGTAACTTTTTCAATGGGCAGCTTACAATAGGAATTGTGATCTTTTTAAATTTAATGGGATAAAATGATGTTCTCAAGCAAAATGATTGACACTTTTGCCCTTGGGGAAGCACTAGAAGTTAGAATGTTCATGCATTTTAGAGCAGGTGACCTTCCAATATCTTTCATTTCAATTTGGAAAATGAGAGATATTTTTTTTCTTTCCACCATAATTATTTCCTCTGGAATCTTTAAAAGTAATCTAAGCCTCTTCCATACCTTATGAAAAATGACTGATTGTCATTGTGTTCTGGAATAGCGTCTCATGCAATAATATATCCATATTTCAGGAAAAACATGGGCTTACACCTGCTGCTGTGTGATAGGATGTAGTTTGTCTCTCCTTGCTAAGTTTTTTGGTTTTGTTTTTTTTTTTATATAT
>NW_009945643.1:0-26309 GCF_000696875.1 Nestor notabilis
CTTTCCAACCCTAACTATTCTATGACTCTATTCTATGATTCTGTGACTCTAATTTCCCCAAAGGATCATATTTGAGTTTTAGATATGTGCAGATGTGGAACTAGTGAGTGAGTGTATCCTTTAACCCCCATACTTGAATGCTTTGCTTTGTGAAGGGGAGACCATAATTGGAGAATTTAAAACAGTGCTACCACTGGATTTAGCATTCTTTCTCCTGATACGAACTTTCAATGGATACTTTGCATTAATTTAGTCACAAGGTCGAACAGACTTCCTGTATTATAAGTGGTTTCTAGTTAGCTGAAAGACTTCTGTTCTATCCATATTCAACAGGAACGTTTTAGTTCTGTGTTACCAGACATTGCAATTTCGTTGTATGTCTGTGTCCTTCAACACTTTAGTTAAAAATTCAGACCCTGGAATTAAAAGGAAGAAAACACTTTGTGTCCCCTTCTTCCCCTTGTTTATTCTCTCTGCATCCTCCTGTGAAGTGTTTATGAGAATATTCTTCCCCTGCTAGATCAAATGTGTGATCTTTGAATACAGGAATAATACCTATAGCACACTGTGGAGCCTAGGTCTTGCTGCTGGTAAAATATTAAATTGCATTTCAGTGCTCCCTGCTGGCTAGGTGATCCTAAAAGTACCCACTAAAAAGCCACCATGTGTGTTACAGAAATCTGTATTTTGAGTCATTTACTGTACAGTTGTCTTCAGTAGGTCATATGTGATAGTGAACACTTAGGAAGCTGTAACTTCATTCTGTTTGTTCTCTCTTGCAGTTTCGACGATGCCTCTTGCAACTCCTGTGCTTTCGCCTGATGAGATTCCAGAGGACCATGAAAGAGACACCAGTGACAGGGAATAACAAACCAATACGGCCAATAGTTATGTCTCAGAAAGCAGGAGACAGGCCAAAGAAGAAAGTGACTTTCAGCTCTTCCTCTATCATTTTTATAATCACCAGTGATGAAACTCGGCAAATAGATGACAACAGTAAACATGACGAGACAAAAGTAAATGTCATTCAAGTAAAGCCACTATAGGGATGAGTTAAAGAGATGTGAGAATGAGATGGACTTCAGCCAGTAGGCTGTTTAGGTTGGAGACTAGTTTTAGTGACAATGCCTGTGGACTGCCAAAGGAAAATACATTCTTAAGCTGTGAAATACTGAAGGGATTCTGCATCTAAGGCTCTGCAGGCAGTTCCGTTTTGATCGCAGTACTGAAATCTCTGCATCTGTGCCAAAATTGCTGATGGATGTCTTCACTATTAATTTTCTTAAAGCATATTGTAGGACTTCCATTCCGGAGATCTTGGTCAGGCTGGAGAAATGCATTGACGGAAGTGTTACGAAGTTCAGAAGGGATAAGTGCAAAGTCCTGTGCTTGGAAAGGAAGAACGATTCTGTAGTACAGCAGGCTAGGCCCTGGCTGCCTGGGATGCAGCTCTGTGGAAAAGGATGTGGAGTCCTGTAACCTGATGAGTAGGACATGAGCCTGCAGCGTGCCCTGGTAACAAGGAAGGGCGGCAGCACCTCAGGATCTAGTGACAGGATTGGAGCTGGTAGTCTGAAGTGATTATGTCCTTGATTCAAGCTTCAGTAGACCATATGTAGATACTGCATTGACTTTTGGGACCCCAAAACAAGATAGACATCTGCAAACTGGGGTGAGTTCAGTGGAGACCACAAGATTGTCAGGGATTGTAGTACTTGGCTTGTGAGGAGAGGCTGGGGGTGCTGCACTTGACCAGCCTGGAGATGAAACATCTTCAAAGGAACCTAATATTAGCCTTCCAATAGAGATGGCGAGGTTTTCAACAAGATGGAGCCAGGTTCTTCAAGACAATTAGTAGTGGAAGGATCACAATGAGCATGTACTGAAATGAGAGATTTGGATAGGTTATAAGGAAAAGGTTTTTCACCCAAGGACAGCCAAGCAATGGAACAATTCAGAATAGAGGCTTCCCAAGGTTCCTTTAGTATGGAGTTATAAGGGAAGAAGGAGGAACGTTTGAGGTTGACTACAGTTCAGTTGGTCTGAACTGGTGCTTTGCAGTGTAGGGGGTGAGAAAACTGGTGTCATCAATGACTGGGGTTATGGTTAAACCAGAAGCCCCCAGAAAACTGTCCCTCTGTACTCAGCAAGCCATTCTCTTGGCATTACCTGGTAGGACCCCTGAGCTACATAGTGAAAAAATTTGTGCAAATCAAAGCACCAATGAGAAAAGGTCAGTGAAAAGGGAGACTTGGATTTTTTTTTCTTTTGTTGTTGTTGTTGTTATTTGTTATTATATGTGCTCTATGCATCTTTATCTTGCATCCATTTATTCTGTACGTGAACAGAAAAGGACCAGGAACATCATCCTGTATTAATCCTGAACCTGCTCTGGCACTGGTAAAAGTTACTATTAAGCAAAAGTTACCTTGCTCTTCTCTGGCTTAGTTGTAATGTGAGTAATGAAAGATCTAGTTGTAGTGTGAATAATGTTTTTCTTGGAGCTCAGTGAACAGAACAGAGAGATTTTTATCCTTTTTTTACCTTTTAAAATATTGCTGGTACAAAACGGTGACAGGATTCTGCCCCAGACATGGCTTCCTGTCAGCACTGGGTAAGTCAGAGAACGAATTTTTAATTATTGCAGCTGGTTCTCTATCCATTGCACCAGTGTAATTTCTCTGCCTCAGTCTGCTAAACAGACAGTGTGGATCTGCAATATGCAGCTTTTCCATCTCTGTGAAAACTGTAAGAAAAGAAATTACTTGTTTCCTCTGGGGACAAATCTTCTGAGAGGTTTAAAGGGAATGTGCTGGATTACTGTTGGCACTGTAGCTGTTAGTCCTGCAGTCAAGAATAAAGCTTAAAAACTAAATAGAAAAAATCAGGGTCTGAACGTAGAAGCTTTCAGCTAGTGCTCCTGGGAGTAGGGAGTGACTTCAGCTCAGAACAAGTGACTGACTTTGTGCTTGTATCTCTGCTTTTGAAGAGGTAAATTCCTTATATGTGCACCCCTCCAGAGCTTTAGCACTGGTAAACAGGCTCTGTGTCATGTTTAAAAGTGCATCTGGAGTCCACTTTGGTTCCTGGATTAAATCACACAATCTGAGAGAAAACAGACAGTGATATACTTGTCTTTGTTTCTTTCATATTTGTTATTTTTTATTTATGTATTTTTTTAAAAATATGTAATTTTAAATACACAGATAAGTTGTGTTACCATGTCAAAGATCTGCCCTTACTGAAGCATGTTCATTGCAACGTCAAGAACTATGTTTTCAGCCTGTGATCACTACATCTATGCACATTTATATTTACAAATAGAGAAAGATGTACATCAGCGTTCCATGTAATGATTCCATCCTTTTAACAAAATGTTTGGTATTTTAGTGGTTTCTGTATATTGAGTCTTCAGTGAGTGATTAAATGTACCTTATTTATATCAATGTTGTGTTGGTCAAATATTTTTTCCCCCACCAAGAGGGAGATGGTTTGGATTCATTACTTGTTAGATACAGCTTGAAGGGTGGCATTAGGCCCTGAAATATCAATAGCATTTCAGTATTCCAGCTGACCTTTGTGAAGAACAAGGAACGAGTATAGGGTCTGTAAACAGAAACTACCCACTGTTCAGATTTATGAAGGTAAAATTAACAACAGTATATGATTTTTAATAATTAATGTGCAACAATTATGAAAACATATAGCACAATAAAAATTATGTAACAATATATGAAAATTAAACACTGAAAATTAATGCAAAATTGTTATCTTGTCTACTTTGTGTAACTTGGTGGCCTAAAATGATAAATCTTGTGAAACATTTAAGGTAACTTCTTATAGCCTGTAAAGCTTCACTAGTTTTGTAAATGTACCCCTGTGAAGTTAGCATGCTGCAGTCCTATTTGCTAATCTTTTAAGCTTAACTATTTTTTGTGGGTGGCTGCAGCACTGATGCAAAATTCACACCCTGCTACAGAATGTAAGCATCATAAGAGTCAGTCTTCTAATATCACCAGGTTACTTACAGATTTATTTTTTAAAATATTTTTTAAAAATTTCAAGTCTGTCTTTGGTCTGTCCTGGGGATGTCACAACTGGCTAGTTTAGCAAGGACTCATGAGACCTTTCCCTCCCATTACAGGGAATGGAAGAGGAAGATGGTTAGCATTAACATTTGGACCATTAGCTGTTCCTAAAGTAACAGAAATGCAGACTAAGAGAAGGAGAAAGCGCAAAGGGCAAAAGGATGCACTATATATGAAGATTTTAAATAAACTAGTTGGTAAGAACTTTCATGATCCTGTCATCAAAGGGAAGTGGCAGCTGTGGTGAATACCATGGCAGCCTCAGAGCCAATTAATTTCTCTTAATGATGTTTCATTGATTTTGTGCATTACTGGAAAAATGCATATGATGATTTAGTTAGGATGCTATTTGTAACCTGCAAATGCAGGAACCTTGGTTAACTTGCTGTCCAGCAGCTGCCATTCAGGACTGTTGTGAGGCATCTCCATATCCCTTTCATGCTGGGGAAGGATCCCTTCTCACCCTGTGTTATGAGGCAGTCGTGAATCCTGAAACTGTGTCCACCGACCTGCCAGGGCAGTTTGCTGCTGCCCTGGGTCCCATGGAGGCAATGCACCGTGGGATGTGTGGTGCAGATCTGCTCCACAGCCTTGTGACCTTCCTCCTTTTTCAGCTCCCAGAAGCAGCTAGATTTATGCTCAATGTATCCGACTTCATACGTAAGAGTCAAGTCTTAAACTACTTCTACATTATCTTTTGTCACAATGATTACATCAGTCAGCAGAACAGTATTCACAAGCATTATCCTTTGAGCTCCTGTCCTTTGTGTAATAGCTATATCCTGCTGTTATTTCCTACTAGAATACTGCAACAGCTAAGTGAAATGGATGTTTGAGCACTATATTGTGCTAAGCCATACAAAAAGAACGGCCTTTAGGACTACGTTTATCCTTCGCTTATATAAACAACCTTCAGCTCCAGAATGGAATTTCACTGAATAATGTTCAGAGGTAAGAGATGAGAAAAATGTGACTATGATGGTAGAAGATTTCACAATCTCGTATTTGACCCACATATAAACATCACATGTTTAAAGTATCTCGTCAGGTATTTCTTTTGTCAGTCTATTTCACCACAGTTAGCCTTATTTTTTGTGTATCACAAAGGAAAAGAAGAGGAGGGGGGTGAGGCTGGAACAGTCCCAGAGGGTGGGGATGCCAGTTCCTGCTGCTGTTAAAGATTTGGCAGTAGGTGCCCCTTTTGAGTTGGACTGGTACTTGCACATGCTCAAGTCCCTCCCTCGATGTCATTAAAAGCAGGAGGGAGAAGAGCACAGCTGATCTCCCTTTCTGCTGCCGCAGGCAAGCAGTGCAGCCTTGTCCCACTTGTCTGACACCCAAGGCCGCTTTGCCTGCTGCTCTGACGTGGCTCTGCATTTCATCTATCCAGCGCAAGCTGAACATTATGAATGACTTTTTCTTTTTCTCTCTCTCTCCTTACCAGATTAGTATTGAAGAATTACTTGTAACGCATTAAAGCTGGAGAGGAAATTAAATTGATTTTCGGTACAAAATAGAATGCAGGTTATTAGCAACAGATTTTTCATCAAACGCTGCCTGGAATTGGCTCTGCCTCTCGTTTGTTGCATTTTCAAACAGTGTTTGCGCTCCCTCTTGTGGCTTGCTCAGACCGGTGCCTGCTGATAGGAGAACGAGCCTGGCCTCCTAAAAACCTGTTTTCATTACGCATTTTCCCTGCATATGGAAAGAGTCACTGTTTCATGTCTATTATATTTTGTTTATATTGCATATGCTTCTGTCTTTGAAAAGTTATACGAAGCAGATATCTGTAAGTAATAGAAAATCTGGCCTGTCACAGTGATAATTTGCAGAGCTTATGTCTTTGCACGTTCTAGAGAATGCAGCCAGATAAGAGGCTGGTTATATAGATTGTGTAGGCATGGTGTCAGAGCAGCATATTAGAGTGCTTCTAAATCAATTTTTTGCCTTGCTGAAACTTTGTCCAAGTGAAGGTAAAATTCCATCTGTTACTTGCCAAGGCAGCTTGAGGTCTGCTCTGAGGGAGAATAAAGTGTATGCATACTGGTTAGGCATGCTAGTTTTCACCTGTCTATCTTTATGGACAGATGGTTGAGGCTAAGGCCAGGATATAGCGTAGAATTATTAAACCTTACTTAATTGTCCCACTGGCACTTCTTTATTTATATTAAGTTTCCAGATATAGCTAAAATGGGATGTTGTTTCTATGATGGATGGATCTGAGACAGCAATGAGAAAATACTCATATCTTTACCCATCCCATCGTCTTCATGGTTTAGCTAATTGACTTGCATCAATACACTTGATATACTGTGCCTTTCATTTTGTTCTGCTGTGATGGTGTGAGGTGTGTAATGAGTAGAAGGCATGGGCCATGGATGATACCTTTAACAGTGTCTGTGCAAATTCCATCTGCAATAAGTTTTTTCTAAGGCATGCTGAAGCCTTCGGATAGAAGCACTTACACAATTGGGCAGTATTTTCTTTCCTTATGCAAATACATCTTTATTTTGGCACCCTTTCAGTAACATGTCTGCCAGTTGGGTCTGAGGAGAGCTTAAAGCATGCTTGATGGGCTGTTGAACATGAATTCTGATCATCCTCCTAGAGGTAAAATACAGAAGAGGATTTTTGCCCACTTCTGAACTCTCATCACAGAGCTTAAAACATCTTCTGGATAGAGAGTATTAGTACAGCACCTAAGTCCATCACACAATACCAGTCTATACCTCCATTTCACATGATGGCTTCTATTAATTATGCCTTATAGCTTTGTAGAGATAGTTGCAAAATAACTGTTTTCTTTGAACCCATTAGAAAACAAAGAAACTTTACAAATCACGGGACTATGTATGGTTTTCAATTGCCTGAAAGCTTCTAAATGAGGGAATATTAGGACAGGAGGCAGGGGGAAGATGTGGGTGTAGGAAGACATCCTTTTGTTTTCAAAAACACTAGAACAATGCCTTCTAGTTTGAGGCAATGATGGTAGACGTATGACTAGTACACATGATGTTTAAGAGTATAAACTGTGTCTAGAGATGCTCAGTAAATAAATAGTTCAAGTAACATAGCTGTTTACAGCTACACAAAATAGTCCAACTCATAAATATTAGATATATTTAAAATTTTAAGTGGAAGCTTAACTATGGCTGTCTCTCTCCTGCCCTGAAGATACTTCTATTTAAGTTAATAGCACGTCTGGTTTCCAGAGAATTGCCATGAAATGTACTGACAGTGGGGGGGGGGACATTTGTTTTGATAACTGTATTGAAATAGCTTATTGATGCCTATTGCGGCAATAATGTGTGATAGAATAATAATAATAATATTTACTTTGAGTTTTCTCTAACTATATTTTATACATCCAGATCAGGGTATTGTTGTAAAAGACACTGAGCTTTTAAAATAAATTTGGGAGATCATATGATGCCAATGTCTAAGGTGAAATGAGGCATCAGTGATTAGAAATGGACGTGCTGCTGCCTGAAGCAGACAGAATGTTTTCAGGAACAGTACATCCCAAGCCTTACCTTTTGAACATCATGTCCTAATAACTGGTCCTTGAAAAACTACAAAGAGGCATATAAATGCATCTTTCTTGGAAAAATAATCAACAGCAACAGAAATTATGTCTAAAATGACAAATACAGAAAATTTGCTAAGCATGTCTTTCATTATCTAGGCATTTTTTCTTTTTTGAATTTGAATTTTTAGACTAACAAAGTATTGCTTTTTCTGAGTGAAGGCCTTTCCATTTTTTTCTGTTTTTCAACCAGTTATAACATCTTTCACCAAGATTGTGTTCCTTTCTAACAGAAAGGCTCAAATGTGTGGATTTTGGTGAGTAAAGAGGGAAGCATAACATATTCGAGATTTCTACCTTATTGCAAGGATATTTGTGAAGTTACCATTAACTTGGCAGTGGGGAAAAAGACTGAATTATTATCTACAGAAATTGTAAAGTGAGACAGCATTGGCATGTATTTTAAATCTAATATATCCAATTATTTATTTTGCACATAATAAACGGTTATATCTAAACATAAGGGATTCATTGGTCCTAAGAATATGCCAACTTTCATTTGAAACAGCTTGGGACGTGCAACTACACAGAGAGACAAAAAAAGGTGTGTCACCCTGCAGAGGGAGCCGTTGGGTTGTCAAGCCAACCATGACTGCTGTAGTATTGCTGGAGTTTCACTTTTTTGTGTGTTCTTCATTTGTTGCGTGCTTGGTTTGGGGGTTTTTGTTTGTTTGGTTTGGTTCGTTTGAGGGGTGTTTTGTATGTGATTTGGTTGTGCTTTGTTGTTTTTTAATAGTGAACTTGCATGAATGCTTACAGTTCTAGTTTCCTTCAGGCTTTGCTGTATTTTGCAGAAGCTCATCTCTTAAACCATTTGTCCTAATTACACGCTTAGTGCTTTCTTTACTAATGAAATAAGATAGGAAAAAAGGTCCATCCAGTTCCAGAGTACCAAGGACAATGCTTAATTTGTATAAAATGTAGCAGATCTCACAATAGTACGAACTGTCCAAGCGTCATAGAGTGCTCTGTGCAGATGGGAGCAGCATTCTACTGTGACTGAGGAAAGGAGAACTACTTTCATAGGAAAGAAGCCTTACCACCAAGGACAGTCTAATGTAACATGCACAGAGAAGAGGTGGTCTTTACTTACCAGAATTTTATTTGCTGTTGTTTCTAGTTTTAATTATACTGTACCCCACCATTGCTAGACTCCCCCCAGACTGGAAAGCCTCTCCCCTTTGCCAGTCTCTGAGGTAACTCTGGCATTGCCTCAGAAGTTGGCAGTAGACACATGCTGGATTGTAATTATGTCAGACTGAGAGTTCCTTTTGGGAAGCTAAAGCTGTTCCATTTGCATTATATGTGGACTCAACTGGAAGACATAGACCTATTCTAAGAGATCTTTAATTGCAAAGAGCTTCAAGATATCTTTCATGCTACAGTGTCGTACTCCTTGTATGTCAATATCCTACCTCTTACTCTCAAGTATTCCCTCTTCACTTAAAGGAATTTCTTTTACTTTCTTCATAAATAAGTGTGCCACCAAATTAGGAACTCCACTCAATTCAGAATAGTAAAAGTCTGAAAAATGTAACAAATAATTTTCACTTGACTGTGTCAGTTTATTTCCTACTGTTTGTGACACTTTTCCCTTGAATTCGGAGTCTATAAGCAGGGATGTACTAGTGATCTGCAGGACTTTCCTGTGTTGTGACAGGCTCATAGCATCTTTCTTGGTGCCAATGTGAGTCCAAGGAGAGCTCCTGTTTTTTCACAGGTCCAAACATTAGCTGCTTTAGTCAACTGTAAGTCTGTGTTGCCTAGAAATATTTTTCCTGTGTTTTCTGGCTTGTCCTTGTGTCTTTGTATCCTTTTTGAAAGAGGCCTCCGTTGGCTTTTCTATACCCTGGTTTAGATAATATAGGAGACTTATCTGATCACTGAAATTTTCCATTCTGAAGAGAGAGGAGCATGCTTTAGTTTTAAGACCTGCTAGTTTTTCCCTACTAGATTTTCAGCCCAGATTTCCCAAATGTGGCTAAATTTTGGTCAAATCATGATGAGACTTACTAACTTGTAACATCTTTCCCAGTGACACTTCTCCAAATCTAACTTACTTAAAATTAAGGGCAAGAATTGTTAATATTTTCTCAAGCTGAAGAATATACATCAAAGGTCTGAAAACTATGTTGTGGGATGAGAAAAGACCAGTGGGATGGGGAGGCCAGGAAGCAATATCACTGCTGCAAACCGTTATCCTTATTACTTTCCCAGACAGTGAAGTGCATGATTCTCCTGCTTCCTTTTCTACACTGGGTAACCCTCTGTCCCAGGCAAAATTTATAATTCATAAAGGCAGGGTAGACTTTTTTCCACATTGCTAATGGATTCAATTTAGTACATGCTGCTTGGACTGTACTTCAATTTGCTGTGTAAACATGGAAATCTTTCACAGTGATTTCACACTCCTACAGAACTATGGTAGTAATTTAGTTAGGTTTTAGCTTTATTTTTTCCCCTGTCCACTTATGTATCTGTAGCTCAGTCATCTCATTGCTACTGTAAATGGCTTTGGAAAAGATCTGGCCATGCAAGTCTCTTCTTGGAGGCTTCCACATGAGTCTGTAATGATGCTTTTTTCCACTGCATGTCTGTAAGTCCCTGAAAATAATAGCAGCATTTTTCTGACAGATCTGCTAGATAGATAGAAACAGTTTGTTGCGCTCCCTGACCTGGGTGATGTTACACTGTTGTTCACGCAAACCTATGTGGTACAGACAATGATTTTACTCAACCCACTGTTACCCAGAGGGTTGCAGCAAGAACCTGCAAAGCTCTGGTGACACTTAGTTCCCACCTGAAAAGTCACTAAGACCTGGGCTTGGGAAACTGAGTGGAGCTGAGAAGCCAAGGGGGACAGCTTGTTCTTTGTGAATAATAAGTGAACAAGGGCTCAGTGCAGCTGAGACGTGAAGCATCATCCATGGAGTGCAAAAACTGGCATCTGACTGGGATGGACTGTCTGGAGTAAGTATCATCAGTTGTAAGCTGGCAGAAGTAGAGTTATTCACCTTACCTTGAAGCAGATACATGTGTTTGATTAAATGCCAAGTTCTGTGGATTCCACTGCCCTTTATCAACTGAAAACTGTATTGACAGTGATGCCAGCTTATCATAACTGCATGGCCTCGAGTTGCTGCTCCAGTAAGGTGCAGGTCACCTGTTGGTCCCCTATCAAATTTACCAGACACCTGTGGATGTCTTGAATACTCTGAAGCATCTCAGGTTGCAGTAGGCACCTGCATGGGTGCAAAAGTATGGAGACGTAGATTTCCACTGACTACAGTGGAAACCGATACATTTAGTTCATACCCAAGCATCCAAATATGGCTGATTGTGGCTTGAATCTTCCCCCTCTTGGCTCTTTAATACAGTGACTCTGTCGCTTCATAGAGTTCTGTTGCGAGCTCCTTCCCATCTCCTTTCTTTTTCTCTTTCTTTCTTTCTTTCTTTCTTTCTGTCTGTCTTTCTGTCTTTCTGTCTTTCCGTCTTTCCATCTTTAAGTCTGTCTTTCTTTCTGTCTGTCTGTCTTTCTGTCTGTCTGTCTTTCTTTCTGTCTGTCTTTCTTTCTGTCTGTCTTTCTTTCTCAGAATACCATGAACTTTACCCGGACAGCATAGTTCTCTGGCAGTTAATCACCTATCATCATGGCTGTCGGATGTAATAATGCTTTATCCAGATGCATGGTCTGGCCCAGTTTTTTACAAGTATGTCAGGTGGCTGATAGTTTGATGCAAACTGTTGTCTGGACTGTACTCTGTGTGTGTGTCGTGATCATTGCTGATTTCTCATATGAGTTTGACACTAATGAACACAGTTCCACCAAATAGTGTAATTTCCTTGGAATAGTGCATTCTGACTGAAAAGCATTGCATTGAAATATTTTTGGCTAGCACTACTTGGGAAGAATGAGACAAAAAAGGTCTTTAAACATGTTTATGCCATCCCAAGTCTGTAGGGTTTCTTGTCATTTCAAAACGAGCAGCTGCTGAAGTATTATAGGCTTCAACTGGAGATAGTTAATGCTACTGGAAAAGTAGCAGAAGTGATGAAGGGAAACTGTTGAGAATATTACTCCTGAAAACCATGTTCTACCAAAAGTAGCTTTTCTTGGAACAGATTATTAGCCTGAAAAGGACGATTTTGACTTCCCCATGGAGAGTGAAGAACCATCAATTGACAAATTTACTGTTTCTGAGAATCTTTCAAGTCCAGTGCTGTTTGTTCCTTCATACTTGTGGGAAGTACAAGTATGTACTTCATACTTCATTCTGAACCTAAAATAGTTTTCAACTTGTTTTTATCAGTTTGTTGACAACCAGTGGAAATGCCAAATGGAGATGCAAAATTCTGCCAGCTCAAGATTACAGGGATTTGCATGTATTTAGCATTCTGGGGAAACTAGCTGCATGAGATATAAGGCAAAAGGGACTCAAAACAAAGCTTTTCCAGTAGAATCTACTTTGCATCCTGAAGCAGTAGGTATATCCATATGGCTCCTCCATTGCTGCCTGATCACCCCAAATCTTCCTCACATTTCTCTACAATGGCAAGCTGTAGAGAAATACAAGAAACCGAGCTGAAGACAGGCCCCACAGGAAAGTCTGTGACAGAAGAGGGAATGTTTTCCTGTAGGAAGTGCACTGTGAACATTCCTACTCTTGAAAAGACAACCCTTCCAACAGAGATTTGAACCACTTTTCTTGCCAAGCAATAAGATGTATTTACTGCTGCTAATGAGTAAGGAGAAGAAAGCAGAGAGTGCCACAGGGTGTGTGTGTGCGATTTTTCTGCTGGTGAAAGTAATTGTCTTTCATTAAATAACTTGCAGTCCCAAACTTAACACTGCTTTTCTTAGCAGCTATTTTGGGATTCAAGAACATTTGAAAGTTGTATTTAATTCCAGTGTCTAATTATTTTTTTAATCTTTATTTTAAAAGGCTGTTGAAATAAAGGTCACAAAATGCTAACTATAAATTTCCCAGGTCACTGCCTTTCAGTGGCTGTTGCAAGAACGGGCAACAATGTTTTAACTATAATATGTATTAAATACGCTAAAATACTTTTCTACTCCTATTATCCTAGCAAACATGAAGATCACAAGGCATAATGATTTAGCAGACATTTTTTCACAGCTTGATCAACCACTGAGTTGATATAAGAATCCCTTTCAAATACAGTTGTTAGCAGTAATAGGAATGTTAGATGTTTCTTTTTATCAGCTAATGACTTATTTTCAGGGAACATGGGTAGACATTGTGGCTATCTTTTTTCATAGTGCAGTACAAAATAGGTCATTATCAGAAGTCCAAACCTTTAAAATGCTGAACAGATAAGAGCTAGCTTTCTCTGTCTTGGAGACAGACATTCCCTTAATTTTGTGAAAAGAGAGCACAGGGGTTGAGTGCCTTCCCAGCTTGTTGTCTTAGTCAGACTTCATCATCTGTCAGATTTCCAGCTGTCGGTATTACACTGCAGTAAGAGTTGGAAAATTATTAGCAGGAGAACAAGTTCTTTGGAGATGAACTTTTTGTTTTGTTTTCATATTGTGCCCATCCTGGTTGATACTGACCGTAAGTATTTGACAGCTTACATTACACACTACAGTGTCTCATATGGAAAGGAACAGTGTTAGCACTCTCACACATTATGCAAGAAATCTAGCTGAAGTAAGTTTCGGCACATCGAGTCATGGCTTCAGATTGACAAGACAGATTATGACAGACACTGTTCAGATGGCCTGAGACTGACCATGGGCAATAAAATACCATTTCACATTCATGGACATGAACCCATTGTGGAGTGCTAGAAGCAATGCTTCAGCACATGCAGGGTAAATAAGCAACCATGTAGAAGAAATAAAAGTGTAGCTCGAAATAATGTACAAGCATTTCGATGAAGCAATGCTCAGAGAAAATAGGATGAGAGAGCAAAATCTGTTTGTAGCTGTAAAAATGTTTTGGCCTGGGCAAGACCATTGCTTAGCAGTGAAGTATGAAGCATCAGAGCCATAGCTATGACAGGGGGGCAGAAGGGACGTGGCAATAAAGGTGCTACCCAGGAACTGGGGAGACATATCTATGGCAGATAGCTGGATGGGAGGTGAGAGCATAGGAAGCTTAAAGAATCTGGCAGGAATGTGATACCCACAGAAATAGCTCTTCTCCTCCCTCAGGCTATCCTTCTGAAAATAGGGCAGCTGCTGATAGTGCAGCTCCTTTGTTGATGATATAGAGAAGCTATACTTTAACTGCTGATTTGCCAGAGATGTCACTCAGTTAACCTGGAAATCTGTACCAAAATAAATAAGTAACTCTATTTAACATGGGCTGAATGACAATTAGTTGTTACTGTTGAGTTTGCCAAGTCAGAGGAGAATGTGACAGGTCAGTTGGTTGATATCAGCAGTTTTTGCTCACCACAGAAGAGGTTAAAGTCAGCTGGAGACTGGTGTAGGCAGTGCCCTTCAAAGTTAAACACAATCGTTTAACAGATTAAATTGCCTTGACTATCTGTGGATTTTTTATTTAAATGAAGTTATACCATTCCTCCTCCCTCTCTTTGCATTGGTTTTGTCAACTGCTCTTGTTTACAGGAAGCATTAGAAAAGAAGCTAAGCTACATACCCAGCAGAGTTTCTCAAGGTCAGCTATTATGTAGCTGTTGTCTATAAACAGCATTGTGCATATGCTGTCAAGGTCCACAGGCTTTTCATTCCCAACAACTGCCATTTTCTGTTAGGGGTAATTGGGAGGTAAATCAGGGCCTTATGGTATATCAAGCCACTAAATCAGAGCTTCACTTCTCCTTTTGGTGGCATAAACACTGAGAACCAGTTAGTATGAGTTTCATATTAATGCCTAAGGATGCTTGGATATCACAAAGGAGCACTGGAATTCAAGGCAGAAAAACTGCAGCACAGACAAAGGAACACATGTATTTTGAGGTTTTAAACACAGTAACAATGAAACACAGTAAGAGACAGCTATATGAAATACTGTGGGCTGTCTGTGACCCTCTCAGTAGAACAAATTAAACTAAGATTAAACTTCTCAAAGCCATCTGTAACAGCAAGCTCAGACCCATGCTGATATTGTTTTGCATTAATGTTGAGGAGAAACACCCTCTAGTGCTGAGCAGATCTGGCCACAGGGCAACCCCAGACTAATTTTGATGCAGTGGTCTTGCTTGGAAATGCTAAACTGGTGCCAGACTATGATGACACAGGAGACAGAAGAAAAAGTGCAAGTGCCAAGAAGTGTCCATCTGTCTGCGTCTCTAAGTGTCCTTTGTGCATGTGTAATTCACCCACAAGGAAGTTATAGGTGAACTGTGTTAGCTTCTGGCTTTGCCTGCTTCCTCTTTCTCTTCCTTTTCCTTTCCTTCCCCTCAGGCAGTAGTGAACTTGGCAAAGTTTGAGTTTGGGTTTTTTTTTTGTTTGTTCGTTTTTTTCTTTTCCTATCAAGAAACCAGTGGTTTTGTACACAGGCATCATGGGCCCATGAGGTTGCCTGTGAATAAAGAAATACACTTGCATGATAGAGCCTGCAGTTCTTTGTTACCCCTAAACTAAATTTTTTGTCCAGTTCCAGGTCTGCATTTCTTTAAGTGACTGCTGGTGAGCTGCTTGTAGCTGCAGGGGCTCCAGTTCCAGCCTGTGTCCCATCCCTTCTCATCCCATGCCTGCAATCCTCTACACTGCATCTAGTGTTACCATTGCTCAAGTCCTCTCCTGTCATATTGGACCTGTATTTATCTATGTTACATCATTATGTTAGAGTCATAAATATCTTATTCTAGACAAAATGTTCTTTTTTACTTGTAACTGTTACCAATATAGAAATTTTGCTTGTGCCATAAAAAGAAAAGGAAAAGTAAACCAAGTTAACCACAGTGACCTGGTACTTGGAAAAATTGAAGTGAACCAAGTGAAAACAAAGCTGCAGGCAGGTCAAGACAAGGTCAGACAGAACAAGCTGTGTAGCCTGTGGATGCAATGGCAACATGTCCCTGGCATATGCTCTCTGTAACACATGCATGTTTGGGTTTTAGCTTTAGGGTGCGATTCACCCAGCTCATTCCAGTACCCCCATTCCTGTCTGCATTTATATCTGTGTCAATACTTTTCCTTTGGCACTAGCAGTAGTGTATGCTGCCCTGGATTTCTATCCCAAACTGCAAAACGTTAGAAAAATTTTTACTCTCAAACTCTTTGGGCAGAGACAAAACATGGAAGATTTTAGCTGACAAGGAAAATAAGTGAGGATTGTCTTCAGTTAGAAGACTCAAATAACTTTTTGCAATCTTGATTGCCTCTAGCTACCATAATGAAACATCTTCTCTTTAAAGCCAGATTTGCCTTCTGGGCTCATGCTGGGAGTTCAGCTTGTTAGATATAAGAAGATAGTCTTCCGAGTGGAACACAGATTTTGCAGAGGTAAAAACTGAGGCAGGCTTGTAGCTGCTGTTAGTCTTTAAAGGCATGTCAGTGATGAACACAATGTTTAAAAAATGTCTATTGGAAGATTGTCGTGGTTTAAGCCCAGCCGGCAACTTGGAACCACGCAGCCGCTCGCTCACTCCCCTCCTCTTCCTTCCTCCCCCCACTCGCAGAGGTATGGGAAGGAGAATCAGAGGAATGTAACTCCCATGGGTTGAGATAACAGCACTCCAGTAACTAAGGTATAATACAAACCACTACTGCTAGCAATAATGATGATAAGAGGAATAACAAGGGGAGAGGACACAACCGCTCCCCACCCACCGACCGATACCCAGCCCGACCCGAGCAGCGATCTGGGCCTTCCAGGTAACTCCCCCCAGTTTCTATACTGGGCATGACGTGCTGTGGTATGGAATACCCCTTTGGCCAGTTTGGGTCAGGTGTCCTGTCTCTGCTTCCTCCTGGCTTCCCCTCCTCCCTGGCAGAGCATGAGACTGAGAAAGTCCTTGGTCAGAGTAAACATTACTTAGCAACAACTAAAACCATTGGTGTTATCAGCGTTGTTCCCAGGCTGAAAGTCAAAACCACAGCACTGCACCAGCTACTAAGAAGGAGAAAAATGACTGCTGTAGCTGAACCCAGGACAAAGATCAATCAAAACGTCAGATTCTTCAAGTCTGAGGTAATGATATGTTCTTTTTCATCTCAACGTCAACCTACAGTCAGTCTGAATTGTGCTTTATAGGGTCATCTTCAGCTACACAAGACTACTGAAGATGCCAGTATTGAGATCAGAGAACGCACCCTTCGTTTTCAGTGACAAAACAGCTGCAAGTTTAGCCTCTTTCTTCATTCCCAACTGTGAAAGTACCCTGTGGGGAGAAAGCACTGCCTGACTTGGGGTTACAGTATTAAGAAACTGTTTTTTCACTTTTTAATGTTTTAAATCCATCATAGAGTTGTATTCCCTCAACTCTTTTCTGTCAAGCAGATGTGGTAGCTAAACCAAGACGAATGGGCTGGCAGCTGGCAGCGGAGACATATTACAAAGCCTTCACAGGTAGCATTTTGCTGTCAGCTGCACCAGAGGTGTCAGGAATTGAAGTGGCCTACAGAGTGAATTTTCCTCACTGAAAGAACTCAGTGCTGCTCAGCAGCATGGCTAAAAACAAATATTGAAATCCTAAGCATGAAATATTGTAAGCAGAGACCTGATTGCTTATGACATGAGAAGTGAAGGAGGCAGAAGAGAAAGAGATAGGATCCAGAGCTGGGGCAAAGGGTGTGGAGAGACCATTTGGCCTCTCCTGCTGTTGCTGGGTGATCTGGCAAGTGAGTCAACAGCAACTGACGAGTCTTGGGTTCCCCGTCTTTCTTCTTCACAATCTCCTTTCCCCATCCTCCCCCTGTCCCCTGCAATACGTCCCATCCTACCTTACCCTTTGGCAGCAAGTGGTACATGCCCTTGGTGGCTTCCCAGGACTTTTGTGAATCAAAATAGGCATAGGATCCACAGGCATTTCAGTGTCTGCAAGCAGTTCTGCCATTCTCCATATCCTCTTTTGCCTCAATCTGAAATGGTGCTGCTTATGTGAGGGACCTACTTGCTCTGCTTTGCTGCAGAAAAAACCTGTTAGTGGCTGTATGGCACCTTTCATGTGAAACATGCTTAAAAATAGACAGGTTTTCCAGAACATCCAATACCCTGCAGCATGTCCCAGGGTTGCAACCTTCTCTGCAGCATTTGTGCATCGATTGGTGACTGCCTTGATAATACAAAAGTTTTCTCCAAAATGTCACCTTGGGAATAGATTCACTAAGCTTATTTCAATCAGGTCCTAATTCATTTTGTCATTTTATGTGGCTGAGGTAACATAAACCCACTGAGACCTTTAGTGAAAGAATCACACTTCATTAATGAATTCTTAGGTGAAAGAAAGCTTGTATAGACTCGAAGACATTGGAAGTCCCTGATGCCATCCTCAGTTTAATAGTGTTTGCAAACATGCTCTAAAGTGTGGCTCTCAGTCACCTCCAGTCACCTCTACACTTTGCTATTTTCTTTCCTCTGAATCAGAGGAAAGTTATACATAAACTGGTTTTATAGTCACTTTTGTGGGCAATCTTGGTATGTTAGTATGTTTCAGTAAAAAGAGCTAGAAAGAGATAGTGTGTTTGGGTTGCACATTTGTCCTCTGTAATTAAGTGCTGTGGGAGGCACAAAGCTGTAAAGGACATGAGAGATAGATTTCAGTGACTGATTTTGAAAGGCTTGTCTTAGTCTTAACATATAGTTTAATTATCAAGAAAGCTCCTCCTATTAGAAATATTAACCTCCATGGTAGCTGCGAGCTTACAAATGCAAGCAAAAGGGACAGAATAGGAAATGTTGCTTGAAGGTTTCATTAATCTGCAGAGTTGTCTAATAAATCAGTGCTTATATCTATTTATCAACCTGACAGCTGCTTCCCTTGTCAACACTGCTTGTTGATATCATGTTTATTTCTTCATTTTTTGAGAACGGAACATTCAGGCAATAAAACCTGGTGTAAGAAGTGACTGGTATGGGGACTAATGGAGCTAGTGAAAACGAAATCTTTCATTGATTTTGCTTGAAAGGGAAGGTGACCCTACTCCATGTGAAGCTGTAACCATGGCAGCAAATCCAGTCACTGAGAAAAGAATTATGCCGCTTTTACAGTAGGAGGTAGAAACGGACATTCTGAGCTGAATGTTTTCAAGCCCATGATTGGGAGCTTGAAATGTTTTCATTTAATAGGCTTTGACTTTGAAGATGGATTGTGTTACTTTGTTTCTTGCAGAAAAGATGTCAGTGGGAAGAGACCACATTTGGTATTTGGGCCACACCAACCTAAAGAGCTGAGGGATACTTGCATTAGAATAAAGCTGAATTCTCAATAATAGTTTCCAATAACAGGTGCCAGGGATACAACAGAGTGCCCTAGATACATAGGGACCAACTGTTACTTAGATAATGCACCTTTACATCATTGGCTGCATAAAGAGACCTTGAAGCATTGAAAAAGGGCCTGGATGAAACCAGCAATTGAGGTCATAACACTTAAGGGGCACTGTAAGTCTCTCAAGTTCTTTACAAAGAGCTAATTCTCATTATTGCCTGGGAAAGAGGGCAGCACAGATACTGATCCAGCAAGGTTGGCTTGCTTGCCTAAAGCCAGAGAGAAAAGTCTATGTCAAAACTAGTGCCACAAACCATGGTTTTCAACCCCTTGCCCAGAGTATTCCTGATCCCGCACCAGTTAACCCCATAGCTCCCAGAGTGTCCTCCTGAGCCGTCCAGGCATGGCCACTTTAATCACTGATGTGCGCTGCCCTAAAACATGTTCTGCTTCTCTTAAGAGGTTGGAGGGACTCCCAGCCATGGAAAGAGCTGAGGGATCCTGATACGGCAGCTTGCTCTGGTTTGTGCCACAGGCAAACATAGCGTAACTCAGCAGTTGTGGGTACCCTCTTTCCTCTGCACCCATAGTGGGAGCTGGTTGAGGGCTGATACCCATGAAAAACTCAGTTCCTGTGTGTCTCCTCAGGCTTACTTCAGTCAGTCTGCAAAGGCTTTGCTGAGCTCTAGTGCATAAACAAAGAGGACCGGAGTGCGCATTCTCCATTTTACAGAAAAGTTTGTGGTATACCCATATTTATGAGGCACAACTGGTTGCAATCCACCGAGTGTAACTGATCCCTTCTTGTGTTTAAGATAAGCACTCTCTAAGGCCATAGCTGATTGGTACACTGTGAAGGTTACTGGGAAATGACAGTAACCTTTGGCTTCTATTGAGCCAAACCATTCTTTGGAATGTTTTTAATTAAGATTAATGTACCCCTAAGTGTATATCAATGATAACAACATAAACTGGTGTACAGTCCTGCAACCCAAAAGAAACATTCATTGTTATATTAAAATGTTATATCTGTTAGGCACTGTGTGCTTAATTTCCATTCTGTAATTGCATCAAGAATAAATGACTTGGACTCCAGAAAAAAGAAGCTGGTTTCATAGCAGCACTTTTACTCAAAAAACATTTTGTAATCCCTGCTGTGCTAAATAACCATGCTAAAATTAAAAACACTTGTTCTTGTGATGCCAGGTAAGAGTGTGACATATACACAAGCTGCTGGTTCTGCTTATTTTCGATGGAGGTTTTCCTGTAGACATAACCTCAGCAGTAATACACATCCAAGTGGAAGGCACAGGATATGAGAGAAATCTATATGCAACTTCATGTAGTCTTCAAAATCTAGCAGTACCAGGAATCCTGCACACTGCCACAGCTGGGCATGCTGTACGCCTTCTTTTTGTATATAATGCATGCTTTTAGTATATAATATCAAAAGATTCCTTTTTAAATCCAAGCATCTGATCCCAAACACCCTTACTGGTTTTACAAAAGTCTGTGGCCTGATTTGTACATCCTAGAGAGATGACCAGCATAAGACTTCCTGCAGAGAGGCCAGTCACATTTCCAGTGGAGCCATTAAGAAATCTGTTTCTCAGCAGGTGACTCTTGTTGCTCCAATAAGGACATCCACTGGGGATTATATCTACAGCACTGTCCCCTGGCACAGCCCAAGCTAAGTAGGAAAGTGGGAATGTGACTTTCAGTGGACAATAAAGCAAAGGGAATTTGCTTCAATAGGCACTGAGGAATTAGTCTTGAAAAAGATTGGTTTGAGGAAGCAGAGGTCAGAGAAAAAGGCAAGTGTGAAAGCTAGAGAATCAGAGGATGGTAGAAAAAGACACTAAAAATACATGGCAAACACTGTAATGATTTTGCTTGTGGATTTCAAAGGAGGACAAGGATCATACTTCCTTCAGTGCTGGGTCATTGCTGGAAGACTTCACTCACATTCTCCAAAGATGCATTTTCCATCTTGACAGCTTATAAATGATGGTGCAGGCTGACTGGCAAACCTCTTTTTCAATAGACTAATCTGCTACTGGGATTTTTCTGGCACTGTGTTGTTTTTTTTTAAGTAGAAATTGGAAGAGAAATAGAAAGAGACAATAAAAGCAGATCTCTCTTTCCTCACTTCCCTTTCATATGAAACTCTGCTTTTCCCACCTCAAAACTAATTCTGGTGCTGTGTAGAGAATATATATATCCATAATAGTAAATGGGAATGGGGAAAGGGAGAACTGGCTGCAGAAAGGCAGGAAAAGAGAAACTGACAGAACTGAACGTTCAATGGCAGGAGAGCATCCAGACAATAGAGGACATGAGAAAAAAATTAAAGCAATGTTATTTTTAAGGGAAAATTCTGATGCAGATGGACAGATTTAGGGTAGAAAATAGTAGATAGACATATGAACAGTTAGGGGATGCATAAAGTTAACCAAGATGTTGTCCCAAACTTCTATTCAGGCAGTAGATAATGCTTCCGTACTGTTCCAGTTTTAGCAAATTTGTTTAAAAAAACCTGCAACAAACACCTTTGAAATAAAAGCTTTAATGAACCTGTATTGGTTGGTTTTGCATAACCTAAGCAGAACTAGCAGGGCATATTTCTAAATGACTAAAGAAGCTTGTTAAAAGCTTTGACAAGATTAACTTTGTGTGAGTCAGATTAGTATATTGAAAAGTATAATCATACTGCCAACAGGAGATGAAAATGTCCAGTTTTGCAGAAATCTTTGATTTTTGCTGTATTGTGATCAGCTGCATATTATAGCCATGTTGTACTAGGAGTTTATTAACTGTGAAGCCACATAATATTAAATACCTTCTAGTGTCATATGTTACTGGAATATCATTTATAAAATCCTCATTTGGCTTAGCAAAGGCGATACCAGTAGAACGCTGGAGGAGTGTTTCTCTGCTGAGAGATCAGAATAGTCCACAAAATGCTCTAATGGTCACTGATCTGGATAGTCATACTCTTAAAAAGTTCTGTAGGCTTTCATATGGCTCAGTTTCAAAGTGGATGGTAAATACACATTTGCATCTGAATGGGTGTGTATGTGCAGAACAGAAGGAAAAACACAGGTACACACACAGAAGGCAAACGAAAACCACTAGAACAGAACATAAGGGGGTTTATCTATTGAATTACTGTACTATGTTAGATATTTTATATAAGAATTCATGTTTTGGATCCTGAAAATGCTAATCACTGCTTCTTATAATATACACGTTCTTCAGATCAAAACCGCATTAAACTCCTAAAAGCTCTTACAAAATGCCTGCATTTCCCTTGCTGACAGCTGTGTGGTCAGAATCTGAGCCAACAGGGATCAACAAACTAATGAGAAAGTCTTTTGATGGAGGTGACAGAGCTGAACGACCGCGTAGCCTAGAAGCCTGAGGCAGGTGCCTGTTAGTCTGAGTGTACAGAAAGCATCTACTTTAAAGACAAAGCATACCATGAGTGAGCTAAATCACAAATTGCTTCAAAACTGGCCTGTGTTGCAAACCTTTTCTCCTTGCCTCCTTTCTCCTTCTCCTCTCCACTCCCCTACATGTTGCACCTATTTGGATAGGGGATTCATTTCAGTACTTGACCAGTGGTTAGTTTAACCATATTAAGAAAGAAGTTAGATTATAAAGGAAATGGTGACTTTCTCCAATTTTAATTAACTAGCTAGATGTTTCCACACTTCTAATTCATGTTGAACATCATAAATGCTAACTTACAGCAGAGAAAAACAAATCCTGCTCTGTACAAAAAAGAGGGTGAAGAATGTAATCAGTATGGGTGGGAGCTTGAAGAGACCTGTGGGTCCAACTTTTTGGGGCTTTGAGCCACCTATTAACTGGTTAGGCTAATTGAATTAAACAAGAAGAATATTAAACTACAACTGTTAGGATAATGAATAACATTGCATATTGAAATTACACAGATCACAGTTTTGCTTTTGTGTTAGATATCTACTTGTTCATCCACACAGTTCAGGTAGGGTGCTCTTTGCCAAGGTTGTATTGTATCAAACACTTTGTTGTACTTATTTGGGCTCATGCTCAATAATTCCTCAGGGGAACCTTTCAGTGACTACCTTGCTTGCATAAATACGTGGCTTGAACGTTGACCATTCTTTCTTGTCCAGTTAACTTTATTGTTGTTCAGAGTAGAAATGCAGGCAAATGTCAAAGACATAAAAACATTTCCAAATAAGAAGCTAAGCAGTGAGTATGGTTCAGGGTCTGCTGGCTTCCTTCAGCAAAGTCCTTTGCCTGACAGCAAAGTGAAGTCTTTCACAGACAGAGGACTACTCCTAGAAATATCATGCAAAGGAAGAGGAAGACTTCGCTTTGTGACTGGGTGGGGATAAAAATACCCAGCTGAAATACTGTGACATGTATGTCTATAATGCTGAGGAGGTCCAGTTAATTTCCTTCTTGTGCACTATAATTCCTCCCTGCTGACTGCTCCATTATGTGTAGTGTATTAAATATCATTCTACTGCTAGTAAACATCAAGCATTGCACTGGGGCTACATCTGACAGTAACAATGCCCTTTCTTAGTTTTGTATAAACTTTAGAAGTTAATTGTGAAGTTTTTCAGTATTTCTTCTCTGAGAGCATGGCTTTAGTTTCTTGGCTACATAATCAATAGTGTTGTATTGTATCATGGGGACAAGAAAAGGATGTAACTGAATAAGTAGTCTTAGACTAAGGTTTGTATCCATGAGTACATATTTAAAATTATATAGTTAAAGTAAGCCTGTACCTGTGCGGGGGGGGTCCACCAGTCCTGCCCTTTAGCCAGCTGCCACCATCCTCTTCAGCCACAGTCAGCAGGCCAGAGGAACACTTTGGAGCAAGGAAGATGGAAAAGCTCAGGAAAAGGGCTGGAGCATACACTGCATTTATCTTCCATTCTTGTGTCTTCTTCAGCAGCCTGATTAATTTATGTATACATGAGTTTCTTTGAATTCTAGCCCTGGAGGAAGGAAATTTGGGATTAGTCTTCACAAAGAAATACCTTCGTTGTCTCTGAGAACTCACAGTGTAACTTTCCAGGATGTCACTTGAGCAGAGACTGAGCTCCTCTAGAGAGTGACTCCCTCAGCACAGCATGTGGAGCACTAGCATTACCAGCCACCTTCTCCTTCATTTAGTGTCTAATTTAGGGTGCCTTGTAGCTGCAGCCCAGAACTGACTCTCTACCCACTTCTGGGCTGACAGAAGGGCAGGGCGATGCAGAAAGCCAATGTCCTTCATAAACACCCTTGGATTTCTCTCTAAATTCAGCTGTTCTGGACCCCCTAAACCAGTGGGCATGAAAGCCACCCAGAACTCAAGTCAGGAGGGTTACTTACTGCTTTCTTTAAGAGCATTGATGCAGGTAAAAATCTGTCCCTCCTCCCTTAATCTTGCCTTCCCCTTTCATTACCGATTCAGTGTTAGGGAACGAAAATGCCAGGCAGAATATTCAGCAGCTAATAGGTGAGAGGATCAGCTAAATAAAATAACTAGGATCAGTGGGAGCAAGCTAACCTTATTACGTGAGGAGACATGTGAGTAGATGTATTAGTAGACAAAGTAATGTTTGGTTTTGGATTAGGTGTACTGCCCTGAACTCACTGCAGCCATTTAGGTGGAAAACAGTATAGAATTTAAAAACCAGGCTGGTGGCAGAAGGGACATTTTGTTTCCTCCCAGGACAAACTAGAAAATTCACATGTACCTTCCTATATCCAGCTTCCTCTCTGTGACTGTGAAAGTAGCCAAATGAAGAAGTTTTCATGACAAGTAAAACAAAAAGTGGTGACTACCTAAGTTTCACCAGATGCCTGTGAATACCAATGGAGAACAATCAGCAGAAATCACCTATTCAAAGAAAATCATAAATTAGATAATTCTGCTGGATGCCTGTCATCTTTGATTGGAAGAGTACACCCCTCAAGATGTCATGGCTGAAAAGTGGGAGTCAGGCACACAAAAAGCCTTATTTCACTATGTAACAAAATACCTTGAGATCCATTCTATGAGGTTGTTGTGGTTTAAGCCCATCCAGTAACTCGGAACCACGCAGCCACTCACTCACTCCCCCCTTTCTTCCTCCTCCCACTCCCAGAGGGATGGGGAGGAGAATCAGAGGAATGTAACTCCCACAGGTTGAGTTAAGGGCAGTCCAGTAACTAAGGTATAATATAAACCACCACTGCTACCATCAATAATAATAATGATAAGGGAAATAATAAGCGGAGAGGATGCAATTGCTCACCACCCATCAACCGATACCCAGCCCGACCCGAGCAGTGATCTGGGCCTTCTGGGTGACTCCTCCCAGTTTATATACTGGGCATGACGTGCTGTGGTATGGAATAGCCCTTTGGCCAGTTTGGGTCAGGTGTCCTGTCTCTGCTTCCTCCCGGCTTCCCCTCCTCCCTGGCAGAGCATGAGACTGAGAAAAGTCCTTGGTCAGAGTAAACATTACTTAGCAACAACTAAAACCATCGGTGTTATCAGTGTTGTTCCCAGACTGAAAGTCAAAAACACAGCACTGCACCAGCTACTAAGAAGGAGAAAAATGACTGCTGTAGCCAAACCCAGGACAGATGTAAATAAAAAGGCAATGATCTCATGAATCTCCATTTGAAATAAGTATGTATTTCAACAATTAAACTGAAGGAATAAAAAGTTGCATAGATTACTGCTAACAACCTGTGAAATTATGAAGGTCTGAAAGAGGAAAGAAGAGCTGTTTTTCCCATGGATAGGCATCACTAGTTCTGCTCACCCAGAAAGGCTGTTTACTTCCAACAGGGCCTTCCTGCATTTGGCCTCTTACATCAGCCAAGATAAAGACCACAGTGTATAAGCTTTTTCCCTCCACAGTCTCTGAAACAGCTTGGGATCTCTAGGCAATAATGTGCACAGGGTCCAGTGGAGATGTCCAACAGATGGCTTGGGAGACTTCAAGCCAGTTCTCAAAAGCAATTTAGGAATTAAGGAGCTGGTGGGATGTGGATTTACTTGGGAAATGGAATTTTAAATCTCCTGAATTACCACACTGCTTCCAAATGTTTGCCTCAAACCTAGTTCTGTCAAGGGTACATGGTGAGCTAAAAAGTATTCAGTTTAATTGTGTAGGTGTAAACCCATTTTCAGTTTGTACAGCTATTTAGTTTACCAGGCAAGGTGCTATATGTTTGATTGGTTTTGTAGGTAGAGCTTATGGATCTGAAGTACAGTACAGTATTTTGAG